>NC_079199.1:41386187-41573687 GCF_029499605.1 Hyla sarda | reverse complement strand
CACATCATTATTATGACTTAAAAGGAGTTATCCACAATAAGGTGATTTTAGTGCATACCTGCCAGATGGACATGCTTAGGAAGGATCTGTGCTTTTCTTGGGGATAAATGGCTATGTTGTGAGATTAATAATAACGCTGTGGCTATCTTTTTATGAACTGGGTATTTCCTGTTGGATTTTGTTCTCAAACTACAAGTCCCATAGTTCCATAATTTGTCAGCATGAGGTCACTTTCCTCTCTCCCACACGTCAGCCATCCCACCCATAGAAACACAAAATGAGTTGCATTCCATTCAAAAGACCAGTGTTTTCTAACCAGGGTGCCTACACCTGCTGTTGCAAAATGATCTCTCTCCCACGCAGTAGTCAATCCACCCGTTGAAGCAGACAGGCTCCCTCTGATCACCTAACTAGTGATGTCATGTCTCAAACGAATTGCAACATGGGAAAAAATAAATATTGGGGCAAAAATCACAGAGGAATGGTGAGACCCCCATCACACACAGGTACAGACACTATATTATCAACTACAGCCCCTGTAGCATAGTCAAATAAAATAAAAACCCTGGAATACCCCTTTCAAGTAGTGATTCCCAGGGTGCCTCCAGCTGTGGCAAAACTACAACTCCCAGCAATAAAATAAAAAATGTAAGCCCCCCCCCCCCCCAATTATTTGGCAATATTTCATAATGACAAACTGAAAACAGAATTTTAGAAATGTAAATACTCTGGGGGTGGGGTCTCCCATTTCTCTTGATAATCTCTGAGATGTTTCTACACACCGTCTATATAAGGTCTCACAGCTGACAATGCACGTCACAGCAAAAACCAAGCCATGAGGAAGAAGGAACTGCCTGTAGAGCTCAGAGACAGGAATGTGTGGAGACAGATTTGGAACAAAACATTTCTGCTGCACTGAATGTTCCCAAGAAGGTTCACTTTCCAATAAGACAATAAGGGGCATTTATCATTGTGTGTATTTTAAACATGTGTTGTAAAGATTTGTTTTCTTTACTTTGGTTTTGCATTCCTGGGACCTATTTATCATAATGACACACAGAGGTTGATAAATTTGGCACATGTAGGTAAAAGTTCCTATATCACTTCTGAACCCCACTTTGTATAATTCCTCCTCTTAACTGCGACTTTTCTGCAACTTTACCAAAAAATGTGCAACTTTTTAAAAAAACCAATTGAACAGGGACCTGAAAATGCCTTCCACCAATTGTGCCAATCCAACCTGACAGAGCTTGAGGGGATCTGCAGAGGAGAAGTAAATCCCCAAATCCAGATGTGATTATCTATTATTGAGTGCAGAACGATGGGGGAAATCTTTTAGCACTTGTCCGCAACATAACAAAATGTGAAAAAAAAGTAAAAGTGCCTGAATCTTTCCAAATGCACTGTAATGTGTCTATGCAGATATACAAAGGACACCGGAGCCATCTGGTGGACATTATTAGAAATGAAGTCTGCATGTAAAAAGTGGACAAGCTAAGTTAGGTTTATTAAAATGTGTTCTTTCACTACTAAAAAAAAATTGATCATAGGCAATAAAAAAAAAAAAAATTATAATATTAATGCTTTTTTTCCAATAAGCATTAGGTCAGAATCTCCTTGCATTGCACCTTATCACCACATTGGCACACATCACTAGAATTTGCACAGGTAAGTTATTTTATAACCATGACTATGAATTACATGTCAGAAAGAATAAAAGAAGATTCACGATCCCCCCCCCCCCCCCCCTCTAAATTCAAAATATCTTGTACATTATTCTTATCCAGACCTGTACTCTGCTGGCTAACACTATATTAAAAGGGAACCTGTCAGCTGTATTTGCTTCTAAGAGCTGCCGACCCCCAGGGGAAGGTTAGCCTGCCTGGGTATCCAGAAATAAAAGCTCCCTAACCCTGAGCAAGTGCTCCCTATGATCATAGTATAACCACAGATTAAAATGTATTTCAATTTATTTCACTGCAATTTTATATAACGGACCAACACAAAATAGTCCATTATTTTGGAGTGGGAGAAAATTTTACATGGATTTCAAAATTATTTACAAATAAAAATCTGAAAAAAGTGTTGAGTGCAAATGTATTCACTCCCTTTACTATGAACCCCTAACAAAGATATGGTTGTCTTCACAAGTAAGTAAATAGGGTCTAACTGTCTTCAATGTGATCTCAGCACGCCTGTTCAGTGAAGACCTTAGAATTTGTTAGAGAGTAGTACAGAACAAAATAGTTGCAAGAAGACCAAGTGACTCACCAAACAGTTCAGGGACGAAGTTGTGGAGTACAAAGTAGGGTTACGTTTTATAAAAAAATATATATATATCTCAAGCTTTGAACATCTCATGATGTATCATAAAGTCCATAATCAGAAAATGGAAAGAATCTAAGGATAAATCCCTTGTTCAAAATTTACCCAGGGGCCCACAGGACTCTAGTTACACTCCTACAGACCCTGTTGCATAGATGTTAGGGTATAGAAGTAAACTGTTCCCTTTCTGGATCTGATTGTGGGTGCCAAACTTTTAAAACTCCTTTTAAATTCTCAGATAAGTGTCAAGGAGGTGGGGCTGAGCTGCTTGAGCGTCAGCCTGGCATGCCTCCTCATAAACAAGAAGGTGTGCCAGGATGAGGCACTTCAGCAGCTCTGCTCTGCCTCCTTAACACTTGGTTGAGAAATGAAAAGGCAATTTAATATGTTTGGCAACTACCATCAACTCCAGGAAAGGTACAGTTCGCTTTTAGACCTTCACAGATATCCAACTGTGTCTGCAGCTCTTAGCAACAAATACAGCTGACAGATATAACAGAAGCATCTTAGTTCAGGTTCTATTACTCAAGGCTGCGTAAGCCACAGTGGTGGGGTCTTAAAGATCCAGTCACCATTTGCACTATTAACTTAACTGGGGACTGATGGGGTTCCATTTGGGAATTTTATTGGCAAGAGTCTATGTCTAGAGGAAAGAAGGTTTCTACACAATAACAGATGGTAGTTCTTTACTGTAAGAACAGTGAGACTATGGAACTCTCTTCCGGAGGAGGTGGTCATGGTAAACTCATTGAAAGAGATCAAAAGGGGCCTGGATGCATTTCTGGAGAGTAATAACATTACAGGTTATGGATACTAGATTTATAGGGACAGAACGCGACCTTTGCCGTTGGGCAACTGACATCAGCCTCATAAGTTTTTTGCCTTCCTCTGGATAAACGCAGCAGGGACACAGTACGGATGTAGGCTGATCTTGAAGGAGGTTTGTCTTTTATGAACTATGTTACTATTAGCTACGTGTTGAACTTTTCTTGTTGTCAAAAGTAAGAAAACACTGACAGAGGCTCTGAACTCTTGTGAGGTATGCTACTAGCATAATTCACTCTGTGCATCATCTGAAACATACTTAGATGGAATTGGCATAAGGTCACTTGAAGTTAAAATTAATCTCAATAAAGCTGCATAAAAGGATACATCAGATGAAGCATTTGACCCTTATTTGTGTCCTGAGACATATTTTATTGTAGTTTTAATGGATAGCATTTTTGTTTTGATGGGGATTTTTTATCACTTTTCATAAATTTTTTATGCTTTAAAATATATTTAATAGCTGGACATTTATGCACATATGTTTATATTATTTTTTTGCTTACATCATTTTATTTAAAAAAGGGGTTTTTAGACTTTTACTAGGGAAGAGGCTTATTCACATTTATAAACTTTTTTTATTTTACACTTTTTTTCACAATTTTTTTGTCCCTATAGGGAAGACTATGGAATACTCTGCCACAGGAAGAGAACAAAAGGGGCCTGGATGCACTTCTGGAAAGTAATAATGTTAAAAGTTATGGATTCTAGATCTATAGGGACAGAATGTTGATCCAGGGATTTATTCTGATGCCATATTTGGAATCGGAAAATAATATTTCCCCCTGGTATGGGGAAACTGACATAAGCCTCATAAGGAATGTTTGCCTTCCTTTGGATCAACACAGTATTATAATTAAACTTCAAGTAAAGACACAACATAATTAATCCATTGGCCATAGACCTGATTCTCAGAAACAACTCAGAAAACAGAATGACTAATAACAGAAGTAGAGAGACGTAAGCAAAAAGGGAAAGTAGAGTATATGTACTAAGAAAATGTTTAGGAAAGAAGTGGGAGAGGATGCTAACAGGAACTCTATGGTTGCCCAGTTGCCCGTAACAACCAATCAGCTCACTTCTTTCATTTTTAACAAGGCCTCTGCAAAATGAATGAAGCAATCTGATTGGTGGCTTTGGGCAACTTTTCCTTTGGACAGGTTTTAATAAATCTCCCCCTATGTGCTTAGCATAGTGGAATCCTTAAACAGGAGCCAAGAGGTCAACATTTTAAGAAATAGCTCACAGGAGTGATCTCCTCAGCTTGTGAGTTCTTCTAATCGGCAGATCTGTGTCACCTTATGTAGCCACTGTTGTGTCGTTGGGTCATGTGGGTTGGGCCTGTAAAGTGGGATTAGCAATTAAGGTGCCAAAAGCAGGTGAGCAATCAAAGATTTTTTGTGAAGAGGGTATTGAACATGTGGTGTAGTCCAATGAGTAATATTGATGCTAGGTTTCCACACAAGTTTTTTTTCTGTAATTTTTTTGGAAACCTGTCACTGCAGTTTATGAGCCAAATGTGTATTCAAAAGGAATGGGAGATATAAAGGAAGGATTTATACTTCTCCTTTCTACTGGATCCACTTCTGACTTTGGCTCAAAAACTGCAGTGGTCGTTTTAAAAAAAATACCAGAAAAAAACCTAGCCTGAAGGAGTCAGAACCATATTAGACCCACAAATCTGATTAATCAGTGAACCCACTTCTGACCTGTACGTAAAAATAGCTTCTATTCCAATATTTAATACGTAAAACAGAACAAAATGTATTCTGCCACCGTTTTTATTTATTTGTTTATTGCACTGAGCCTCTGATTTAAAGGGTCAACTATCAGGATCAAGTTTCCTCCCCCTGCCGTAGAAGTTACACTAGGTTGCGTCAAATCAAATAAAATCCCAACACAACTACTACAGAAGTTTTTTAAGGATGAATCCAAGGGTAGTGCTGCAGTTACATGACAAGACAATCATAATGACAAGACAAATGACAAAGGAAGCTGCTCCATTTTGCATTCTAAAAACACGGGACCCTACTAAATATTCACAAGCGTGGTAGTCAGATGAAACTGAGGAGGATATTAGTGTGAGGCTCAGTTTATACCTGCGTTGTCATTTCCAAGTTGCCACTAAACATGGAGAAAAACAACATTTAAGTGCCTGATTTGTCACCAACCGTGACTTACTGACCCTATTAACTAGTAAAGGGGTCTGCCAGGTTCTGGTATGGTGTTTGACATGCTACAGCTGGGTTTACACAAATCGTTCAGTATTATTAGCCAAAACAAGAAGTAGAACTGACACAGAGAAAAACTATTAGGGAAGATCTGCAGCTTTTTTGTTTGTTTGTTTGTTTTGACTACTCTTGGTTTTGCCTAAAAATACGGACCAAAATACTATGCGGCAGGTTTTACTATTTATTCTATCAAATGTGACAACATCTGTAATAGAAGCATGCCACATGCAGCATGTTTTATGTATGCTCTAGTTAAATAAAGAAATGACTCCAAAACTGCATAAAAACTCATTAAACATTTAAAAAAAATTCATGCACTTCACAACACCAGTAAAGAACAGTATATAAAAAACATAACTGTTTCATTACACTACCTTTCCAAAAAGAAAAGTACGTAATTACCATCTCATGTTATCTGTGATAATGTCTTTTGGATACTATGTAATTGAAAATAATATTTATGACTAAGAGCCAGGATAGATGATAGAGGGCGCATGGTATGTGAGCACATAGCCACTTTGCGTGACGGAAGAAAATACTATATAACTAGTGAAGTTGTCAGCAAATAGAATGATGATGGAGGATGTGTATGATTTTGTCTTTTCACTCGAACAACACCCAGTATTCTTTATATTGGTTAAAAAGGAAGAACATTTCTTTAAAATGACTAGCTGTCAAGAAAAATACTACCGTCAAATAGCATGCTCAAGAGAAATAACTACCTAAGAGCTGTGTCCGAGCCTCTGCAAATGAGAGTAATAATGGACTGCCAGCAACGCTTTCATCAGTGAGAGGAGTGAAACAACCACAAAGCCTACAGATAAAGCAAGTCTGAGCTACTCTATAGAGGTTTTGATGAATATATATATATATATATATATATATATATATACACACACACAGTTTCTGGGTTGGTTAAAAGTAGGGCAATTAATGGTCACCGCATTAGATGCCATGATCAGCATTGATTACAGCATCTAGGGTTAATGGCGGATATCAGCATGATTGCTGATGTCCTTCATTAGTAGTGTTGAGTGGCATAGGCCATATTCGAATTCGCGAATATTCGCGAATATATGGACGAATATTCGTCATATATTCGCGAATATTCGCATATTCGTTATATTCCCGTTTTATTTTCGCATATGCGAACATTCGCGTATGCGAAAACTATCATATGTGCATATTAGCATATACAAAATTAACATACGCGAAAATTCGCATATGTGAAAATTCGCATGTGCTAATTTTCGCATAAGCTAATTTTCGCATATGCGAATTTTCGCGCGCCAGTCTCACACAGTAGTATTAGAGCCTTCTTTACACCACACAAGCTGGAAGCAGAGAGGGATGATCACTGTGATGTGTACTGTGAAAAAAAAAAAAAATAAAAAAAAACAAAAAAAACGAATATTCGTAATTACGAATATATAGCGCTATATTCGCGAAATTCGCGAATATGCGATATTCGCGAATAATATTCGAATTGCGAATATTCGTGAGCAACACTATTCATTAGCGGTGAGTCCCCTGAAGCTGCGATAAAGAAACTGTACTCACTTCATAGCTGCGCCGTAAATGTACAGCGCTGACAATTCAGGGAATCAGTCAGATGGGCGTGAACTTAATTTAAAAAAATGGGGATGACCAAGGTTATGGGTGGATTATACAGTCAAGGGGTGTGAATATTTTTCAATGAGGGGTGGGTATGGCTTATACATACCCCCTAAATGAATAATCACCTGATCACTACTATTATTAAAATGAAGTCTACGACCAGCTGACTGATTCCATTAATTGTCAGACAAACCCATATATCTCAAGAACAGAAGGACACATCTAGAAACTGTAAAAGGTTTGTGATCAGCGCAGCTTAGGCTATTTAATGATACTGCAATCTTATTTTTTTGGGTTGGCCACACTTTAACCCTTCCCGCAGTAGGACGTATGCATACGTCCTATTAACCCCTTAAGGACACAGCCCATTTTGACCTTAAGGACCAGGCCAATTTTATTTTTGCATTTTTGTTTTTTCCTCCTCGCCTTTTAAAAATCGTAACTCTTATATTTTCATCCACAGGCTAGTTTGGGGTTTGTTTCTTGCGCGAACAGTTGTCCTTTGTAATGACATCGCTTTTAAAATCCTTCTGTTTTGACGACCTATAACTTTTTCATTTTTCCGGCGGTATGAGGGCTTATTTTTTGTGCCGTGATGTGTACTTTTTATTGATACCACATTTGCATTTATAAAACTTTTATAAATTTTTTTATTAATTATTTTTAAATAAAATGTGACAAAAATCAGCAATTTTGATTTTTTTTTTTTACGTTCACGCCGTTCACTGTACAGGATCATTAACATTATATTTTAATAGTTCGGACATTTATGCACGCGGCGATACCAAATATGTTTATAAATATTTTTTTTTACACTTTTTGGGGGTAAAATGGGAAAAAGGGACATTTGAAATTTTTATTGGAGGAGGGATTTTTACATTTTTTTTTAAAACACTTTAATAGTCCCCATAGGGGACTATTTATAGCAATCAATTAATTGCTAATACTGTTCAGTGCTATGCATATGGCATAGCACTGATCAGTGTTATCGGCTATCTTCTGCTCTGGTCTGCTCGATCCCAGACCAGAGCAGAAGAAGCTGGGTAGGCGGCGGAGGACAGTGAGGGAACTTGCGTCCGCCATGTTACCTGATCTGATGCCCGTGCCGCGGGTGATCAGATCAGCATAAAATGTAGCCGCACTACCGCAATCTGTATTGATCACGGCATCAGAGGAGTTATTGGCAGACATCCGCCTGATCACAGATGTCAGCCAGTACCAGCGAGTTCCTGGCTGCTATCAGCAGCCGGGACCTGCCACACATGACCCGAGCATCGCTCCAATGCTCGCGGTCATGTACAGGACGTAAATGCACGTCCTGGTGCGCAAAATACTGCTGCACCAGGATGTATATTTACGTCCTTGGTTGTTAAGGGGTTAATCTCCTGCGCTGGTCACTTACCATGCTGGCCAGCACGCGTCTTCCACCTACATGTTCCGCTCCTCCACTGCTATGGGCGCACGCACGGGACGTCCCGGCGTGCGCTATCTCCCGGCGGCCCCTGCATTTTTAAACTTAACGCGAGGCCGCTAAGAGTTGACGGGGGCATCCCTGTGTCCCGAAAGCATCTTTCGGGACACAGGGATGTCCGGGCCGCAAATATATTCATTGTGGGCCGGGTGTTTAACACCCATGATCTACAGGATTGACAGGGAGAGGGTACTCTGCCTGTTCCCTTTCAGTGACCCTGCAATACGATTGTTCTACAGGGTGGGCCATTTATATGGATACACCTTAATAAAATGGGAATGGTTGGTGATATTAACTTCCTGTTTGTGGCACATTAGTATATGTGAGGGGGGAAACTTTTCAAGATGGGTGGTGACCATGGCGGCCATTTTGAAGTCAGACATTTTGAATCCAACTTTAGTTTTTTCAATAGGAAGAGGGTCATGTGACACATCAAACTAATTGGGGATTTCACAAGAAAAACAATGATGTGCTTGATTTTAACATAACTTTATTCTTTCATGAGTTATTTACAAGTTTCTGACTACTTATAAAATGTGTTCAATGTGCTGCCCATTGTGTTGGATTGTCAATGCAACCCTCTTCTCCCACTCTTCACACACTGATAGCAACACCGCAGGAGAAATGCTAGCATCGGCTTCCAGTATCCGTAGTTTCAGGTGCTGCACATCTTGTATCTTCACAGTATAGACAATTGCCTTCAGATGACCCCAAAGATAAAAGTCTAAGGGGGTCAGATCGGGAGACCTTGGGGGCCATTCAACTGGCCCACGACGACCAATCCACTTTCCAGGAAACTGTTCATCTAGGAATGCTCGGACCTGACACCCATAATGTGGTGGTGCACCATCTTGCTGGAAAAACTCAGGGAACGTGCCAGCTTCAGTGCATAAAGAGGGAAACATATCATCATGTAGCAATTTCGCATATCCAGTGGCCTTGAGGTTTCCATTGATGAAGAATGTCAATGGCAATTGTCTATGCTGTGAAGATACGAGATGTGCAGCACCTGAAACTAGAGATACTGGAAGCCTGTGCTAGCATTTCTCCTGCGGTGTTGCTATCAGTGTGTGAAGAGTGGGAGAAGAGGGTTGCATTGACAATCCAACACAATCCAACAAAAGTTGGATTCAAAATGGCCAACTTCAAAATGGTCACCACCCATCTTGAAAAGTTTCCCCCCCCTCACATATACTAATGTGCCACAAACAGGAAGTTAATATCACCAACCATTCCCATTTTATTAAGGTGTATCCATATAAATGGCCAGCCCAGTACAATATAGATGTACTGCAGCATAGTATAACAGGTAAAGTAAAAATCTATTTTAATTAATTAAATTTTTCTAATATCCCCTCACTGAGCCATGTTTGGACTTGCATGAAGTATGTTATAATGATATCTTACAATCTCAATGCATGTCATTTGCATTTTACAAACCTTAAGTTTTTGGCAAACGTCTGCAAAAATGTTATATTTAGGCACGAAATGGAAAAAAGTGGTGCAAAACAGAAACTTGACATATTTTCAAAGCAACACAAGTAAACTTAAAAAATGTGTTGAGAAACAAAAAAAAAAGATGTGATTATTATTACCGTAACATTGTTTGTAGTACATTTTGTCTTTCCCTGTTGACTAATCTAAACTTAGCTACAGGTGGCTTTTTCCTGAAACACTATGGGGGAGATTTGTCAAAATCTGTGTGGAGGAAGAGTGGTGCAGTTGCCCATAGCAACCAACCAGATGGCTTCTTTCATTTTTCACAAGGCCTCTGCAAAATGAAAGAAGCGACCTGATTGGTTGTTATGGGCAACTGGTCAACTTTGTCTCTGCACAGGTCTTGATAAATCTCCCCCTATGTGTGACAAGCCTGAGGCACGGTTTAGACTGCCACATGGCAAGGTTTAGACTGCCACATGGCGTTTTTTCGCAGCAAAAACACAGCAGCCAGATGTTGGAAGGGAGTCAATAAGGAATTATGAAATGCCAAACCCACTTTCCGTTTTTGGGTTTGGTGTTTTTTCCCTGCTTTTCACATTTTTTAGCTCACTGGAAGGTTACTAAAACTGCAGCATGTTCAGACTGTGGCATCTTTTTGTCAAGAGATCTCAGTGTTTCACTTCCAAAGAAGGAGGAAAAAAAATGCCCTTGTCCCTGTCCTTAGCGGGGCTGAGCTGTGCTATACAGTATACAGTGAGCAGAGACATCTACTTACCCCAATCATGGCTGCTCCGGCACCTTCCTGTGTAGCCCAGCCTCTAGTGATGTCAGTAACTACACATCAAGATGACAGATACGAATGAAGGTGCTTAGTCACGCTCTGTTCACATCTTGCTTTTTCTAGCATGTCTTTCTGTTAAAGGCATGTCAAAAATGTAAGATGTAAACAGACCCTTCATGCACTTTATGGGCACTATCCCTGGGGGAGAGTGCCCAAAATATACTAATGCATTTTGTTTTATTTTCGTATTAGATATGTAGATATGTTACTAGGTTACTTTGAATTCAGGGGACTACGACAATGACCTACATTTTTTTTTTTCAAAAAAATGGTTAAGAAGGGCTGTGAGGGAGTGTTTTCATAATAAAAGTATTTTTAACGTGTTGTGTTTGGTTTTCATTTTTAAATTAATTTACAGGCTTAGTATTGATAGCTGTCTTATAGACAGCGACCATTACTAAGCTGAGGCTTAGCGTTATCCCCCCAAAACAGTTAGCGACAACCCCCAATTATTGCTCACCATCACAGGAGTACTGGGAAAAGTCGCTACCAATAGGCAGAGAGTATTAAAAATGGTGCTCCTGGGCCTATGCGGTAACAGTGTTATTGAGGCTTGAGAAGGCTCTTCCCAGTACCCCTGTGGAAGTGGGCACTGTGTCAATAATTGGGGGTTATCGCCCTTCCTAATGCTAAGCATCATCTTAGCAAGGGACTCTGTCTATGAGACAGCTATCACTACTAAGTCTTTAAAGTAATTTAAAACGAACAAAAAAAAAAGTGTTAAATATATTTTTATTACAAAAAACACTCCTCCCCTCATTTGAAAAGAAAAAAAAAACTGCTGGTCATTTTAGTTGTCTACAGAATTCAAATGAGTCTCAATTAGGTATCTGAAACTAGAAGAAAAGAAAAACACAAAACTTGATTAGCTCATTTTGGGCATTCGCCTCTTGGAGAGCACCCATAAAGTATCGAAAGGCAAAATAAAGCACGCAATATGTGACAAAAATTCAGAGAGTAGACTCTGAATTCTGTCACATATTTTTCTGTATGTCATGGATAACGATTAGCCCATTTCAAACAGGCATGCATTGCAGCAATTTACAGCACATATTTTGCAACACACACTGCTCAAAAAAATTAAGGGAACACTTAAACAACACAATGTAACTCCGAGTCAATCACACTTCTGCGAAATCACACTGTCCACTCAGGAAGCAACACTGATTGACAATCAATTTCACATGCTGTTGTGCAAATGGAACAGACAACAGGTGGAAATTATAGGCAATTAGCAAACACCCCCAACAAAGGAGTGGTTCTGCAGGTGGTGACCACAGACCACTTCTAAGTTCCTATGCTTCCTGTGTCACTTTTGAATGCTGGCAGTGCTTTCACTCTAGTGGTAGCATGAGACAGAGTCTACAACCCACACAAGTGGCTCAGCTAGTAAAGCTCATCCAGGATGGTACATCAATGCGAGCTGTGCCAGCAGTTGTTTGACTGGCTTTTTCAGAAATACTGAAAATTTTCTAATGAAAGCAATTGCAAAACCTATTGGTTTTGCATGCTGTACAACATATTAAGGATTGACCGATATAGTTTTTTTAGGGCCGATACCGATAATCGGTGGAGGTTAGGGCCGATAGCCGATAACTTATACCGATATTCCGGTATAAGTTATCGGCTATTTATCCCCCCTCGACACCGCTGCAGGTCATTGATTTAAAGCGGGCGCTTTAAATCAATGCACTGCAGTGGCTTTTGCGGTGCCATAGGCCGCCGCCGCCACCCGCTTCTCTCCCCTACCTGTCAGGGTGGTCCGGGCCATCCATCCTTCCTTCCTGTAGTGTCCGGCGGCATTCCGGGTGGAGGGTGCACCGGTCCGGGCTGTCCTTCTTCTCCGGCGGCCATCTTCTCCACTCCGGGCAGGCTCCGGCCTAGTACGCTGCATAGACGCCGCTGCGCAGTGACGCCCGTGCGCAGTGACGCACCTGACGTCACGGCGTAGCGGCGTCTATGCAGCGTACTAGGCCGGAGCCTGCCTGGAGTGGAGAAGAGGACCCACGGAGAAGGACAGCCCATACCGGTGCACCCTCCACCCGGAATGGCACCGGACACTACAGGAAGGAAGGATGGATGGATGGCCCGGACCACCCCCATTACGGGTAAGTTTATTTACTTTTTTTTATTGACTCGGAGGGTGGGGGAGGGGCCCGACCGGTATAGCGGTATGGGCAAAAATCCATACCGGTATACCGCCCAGCACTACGGTGGGGGTGCGACGCGGTGGGTCGGGGGGGGGGGGGGGGGCGGTCGCGGTGCGGCGGGTCGGGGGGGGGGCGGTCGCGGTGCGGGCGGGGGGGCGGTGCATTATTGGCTTATCGGCAAGGTAATTGCCGATACCGATAATGCCCAAAATCGGGACTATCGGCCGATAACATCGGCCATAGCGATAATCGGTCGATCCCTACAACATATCAAACGTTTTTGCATATGACAGTGCCCATTTAAACTCATACGAGATATTATACAAAATCACTTTGTAGGTATGTGGCATGGAGAGCAAGGTACCTTAGGGATCAACTATCCCCTAGTGAATTGTGTGACATGCCCAGAACAGAGACTTGGCTTTCCACTACTGGATTCTACAAATGTAACCAACCACGTTGCCCAATGTGTAAATATGTCACTACAACTCAAACCTTTACATACGGTGTATGTAATGTGGCTGCAATTGTTATTCCACACGGTCTTCGATTGTTGGGTTGATATAGTGCAATTCAGATGCTGCGGTTTACATACAAGTCATATGCATTGAATCACAAACCGGTTGATTCTACATGTGATATACAAACTAAGGCTGCGGCATAGTTTTCATTACAACCTTAACTGATTATAGCTGTGTATATAATTTACCTTGCCGACCATATTTGTGTATACCATTACACTATTTATCAGCTATGAGAAATGTATCCACACATGTGGAAGTAATTTGGTTGGATTCTAACAGTCTCATATCATATATACAGGTGTGTTTGCTCCATCCACACCGTTATGAAGGGGCTTGATAGAGCCTTGATAGAACAATCATTAGTATTATTTATTTTTTTTACAATTTTTTCAACTATGACATTCTGTTACCATCCTATGCTGAGCATCGATGTTAGAGTTTGTATGTATATCTGGAATAATTTTGGTTCATAATCTTCACAAGTTCTAGTTTTCTTGGAATTTATGTATTGTGCAATCTGCATATCAAGCAGATTATGCATTTGTTCCCTGTCCTCTGGATATTTCTAATATATGTTTGATACATGTGATTATACAAGTGGACATCCATGCCAGACTTTGCAGGGTAATCGATGGGCTAACTTCACCTTACATATTGTTTACCTTGCATATTGTGCAGACGATGCGTTTGTGTCCATATTCCCACTTTATGTGGGGAAGCGAGCCGGTATCCACGCCTTAGTTTACAAAGGGCTCGCTTGCCTCTATGGCAGGAAGTGCCATCACACGCCAGCCTAACCGGAAGGTTACATCCTGGTAATCATATTATTTGTACTCTGGGTATATAAATAAGCATTGTCTTATGAATTATTGCCATGACTAAGGGCTTGTACTAAGCCCAAAACGTGTCAGAGTGTATGTTTTTATCATCTTGAGTTTTGATTTTTTGCATGTTTTAATTGGGACCATTAAAGGGGTATTCTGCCCCTGGTATCTAATCCCCTATCCAAAGGATAGGGGATAAGATGTTAGATCGCCGCTGTGGCACCCCACCATCATTACTGCACAGAGCGAGTTCGCTCTGTGCGTAATGACGGGCGATACAGGGGCCGGAGCAGCGTGACATCATGGCTCCGCCCCTCATGACATCACGGCCCGTCCCCTTAATGCAAGTCTATGGCATGGGGCGTGATGACCGCCACACCCCCTCCCATAGACTTGTATTGACGGGGCGGGCCGTGACATCACGAGGGGCGGAGCAGTGACGTAATGATGCTCCGGCCCCTGTATTGCCCGTCATTACGTGCAGCGCGATCTCGTTCTGCGCAGTAATGATAGCGGGGTGCTGCAGCAGCGATCCCCGGGGTCCCCAGCAGCGGGACCCCAACGATCTGACATCTTTTCCCCTATCCTTTGGATAGGGGATAAGTTGTCTAGGGGCGGAGTACCCCTTTAAAGCTTCAATTTTAAAAGAAACACATTATGCTGGGAAGCTGGACTCACAACCTTCTGTCTCTTGCCAGAGGTAGCCTGACTGCCATTAGGTACCGAGATCCTCAGACCCCTTGTGAGACCATATGCTGGTGCAGTTGGCCCTGGGTTCCTCCTAATGCAAGACAATGCTAGACCTCATGTGGCTGGAGTGTGTCAGCAGTTCCTGCAAGAGGAAGGCATTGATGCTATGGACTGGCCGCCCGTTCCCCAGATTTATTGTCAACACATTCAACTATGTAAAGAAGAAAGTATTTCATACTATTAGTTCATTCATTGAGATCTGGGATGTGTTATCTTAGTGTTCCCTTTATTTTTTTGAGCAGTGTATAGGACACAATATGTGCTCAAAACCAGGTGAGAACCCGGCCTAATAGATCTCACTAGGTTCCCACTGATCCCTAAACAGCAAGTCCGTTCAGGTCACCTGGCCAATTCTATATAAGCCGTCCTCTCCAGCCGTATTTCATTTGATATATTATATATACACACATACATTTTATTTTACATTTTCTTATTGCTGCTGTAGTACTACACTGAAAGTAATAATTTATTAGCATTTACAATTTATTTCATTTAATATATTATACACACACATACATTTTATTTTACATTTTCTTATTGCTGCAGTAGTATTACATTGAAAGTAATAATTTATTAGCATTTACAATATAAATAACACATGCCATATACATTCAGAAGAAAGCAATCTGTCTGCATTAAGTTTTTTGAGGTACATGAATGGCTTTGATTTAATATAGAAATGTTTCAATAAAATGTAAATAAATGTTTCCAAAAATACAGGATTAAATATATACATACATATACAATAAAGAGCAATGACTGTATGTATATCAAATGCATATTACTGTATGTTATTGAGGTAGCTCTGGAGCAACTATAACACCAAAACATTTATATATTTTTTCTCTCTATCTTTTTCTTAGTTTTTTTTTTTCAGGCCGTATGGATGACCTATTTTCCTTGTGAGGGATGCCAGAACTTTGGGGCATTCGTCTTTGTAATAAAAGTTTTGCCATGTAACTTCGGCCTGTTACTTTTGGCAGTTGGGATGCTTTGGCTGCCTTGTTGTATGCAATGTTCTTTTTGCTCTTTATGCTCATTATTTAAATGTCTAGTTCTACTTATGTGCATGTTGGCTATTGTTATTGCCTTAGATTAATAATAAATTATCTATGACAACCAAAAAATGCTCACTGTCTCACATCCGGTTCTGACGAACTGACCCGTTCCCATGTGTTCTGTAAAATAAAACATCCAAAATATTAATAATAATAATTGGCACTAAAGAGTAAATTACCTGATCCAGATTGTCCATTTATTATACTTCAATTCAAGGGGGTATTTCCAAACGTTATCCACTATCCACAGGATAGAGACTGTCAAGCTGATCCGTGGGTTCCGATTGCTGGGACCCCCACTGATATTTATAAATAAAATAAAAACTGAGCAAAGTTGTCCCCCAATTGAATGGAGTGTACAGTCAGTGCTAAATTAATTTCCTATACGGATTGAAATATTGCCAAGCATTGAGCTTGTTTTACTCTATCCTGTACATATACAAGATATACAATGTATTAGCCTCTGTTACTGATGCATGTATATCTCCGGAACAGCAGTCCGGATTAAGTAATACATGATTTTAATTCGGTTCACCCACTCTGTAATCCTGTGTCTTTGTGGTTTAGTGTTGGTAAACCAGCTGTCAGTTTCGCTTTCATGTAAAAAATATGGAAGTAAAATTTCTGCCATTTTAATTTCTGCTAAATTAAATACGCCTGAAAATACACTATGTGACCATATTCTTAGGGCCCATGCACACAAAGGAAATTCACTAAGGAATTTCCTGGCTGAATTTTCTCAACGGTTCTGCGCCACCAGTAATTTTATCATAGAAAAAAGCATCGGAAATAAAAGTCCTATTGACTAATGGGCTTATCTCGGTAGATTCGGCTGAAAGATTGAACATCTTCATTCGAATCTGCATCAGAAGTTCAACTAAGGAACTTTCGAAGTGTGCACTAAGCAGCAGAATCCCATTGAGATCAAAGAAATTCTTTCAGAAGTGGATTCCATTCTGAATTAAAGACAGGCTCCCTTTGAACACTTGACTAGAGACAACAGTCATTTTGTATGCTGTTAAAGGGGTACTCCACAGGAAAACACTTTTTTTTTAATCAACTGGTGCCAGAAAGTTAAACAGATTTGTAAATTACTTCTATTTAAAAATCTTAACCCTTCCAGTACTTATCAGCTGCTGTTTGTTCCAGAGGAAGTTCTTTTTTTTATTGTTATTTCTTTTCTGTCTGACCACAGTGCTCTCTGCTGACACCTCTGTCCATTTTAGGAACTGTCCAGAGTAGGAGCAAATCCCCATAGCAAACCTCTTCTGCTCCGGACAGTTCCTAAAATGGACAGAGGTGTCTCTGGAACAAACAGCAGCTGATAAGTACTAGAACTATTAAGATTTTTATATAAAAGTAATTTACAAATCTGTTTTACTTTCTGGCACCAGTTGATTTAAAAAAAAATGTTTTCCAGTGGATAACCCTTTAAAATTAAACTTTGGGCCAAAAATCACAGAATAATTGCAAGACCGCCATCAACCACAGGTACAGACACTATTGTCAGGATCTGGACTGGTATGCGGGGAGGACACGGGTAGTGGATCCTCTGTGCCAGAGAGGCGATGGCGTGGGCCGTACCAGGGGAACGCCGCAAAGTGGAATGGACTTGCTGCGGCAGGTAACCCCCAGATCGTTCCTCCCAGTAGCGACTCAACCTCTCTGGCAGCAGAGATAGGCGCGGTACACAAGGACAAGGCAAGGCAAGGTCAGACGTAGCAGAAGGTCAGGGCAGGTGGCAAGGATTTGTAGACAGGGGCAACAGCGAAGGGTCTGGATACACAGGCAATAGGCTCACAATAAACGCTTTCACTGGCACTAGGCAACAAGATCTGGCGAGGACAGGAAGGGGACCGCGCGCCGGGACTGAGCAGACAGAGGACGGGGTAGGTGAGAACGGGAAACTACCCGCGGGCAGGCACATCCCGCCACGCGGATCGCATCCCCGCCAGGGAAATCAGAGCAGTGCTCCCGGTCAGCGAGTCTGACCGGGGCGCTGGGAACAGGAGCAGAACAACGCGAGCGTGCCGGGGGAGGAGAGGGACCCGGAGCGCTCGGCGTTACAACTATATCATGAACTACACTAACTTTGCAGCCCCTGTAGCATAGTCAAATAAAAAAAAATCTCATAATACCCCTTTAATTCTGAGCGAAAATCCCTCAGTGTACATGGGCCCTTGCTACCAGTTTCCCACCGATAACCAATGATCTACATCCTGTGATCAGCCTATTGTCAATAAACATGTTTAAAACATAGGGATTGTACAGTGAAGAACCTCTTTAAAGTTTTCTTAGAGGTACTCCGGTGGAATTTTTTTTTTTCAAAACAAGGTGCCATAAAGTTAAACAGATTTGTAAATTACTCCTGTTTAAAAATCTTAATCCTTCCAGTACTTATTAGCTGCTATATACTACAGAGGAAGTTATATAGTTCTTTTCAGTCTGATGTCAGGGACTGTCTAGAGTACAAGCAAATCCCAGAGCAAACCTCTCCTGCTCTGGACAGTTTCTGACATGAACAGAGATGTCAGCAGAGAGAACTGTGGTCAGACAGAAAAGAACGGCACAATTCCTGTGGAGCATCCAGCAGCTGGAAGGGTTAAGATTTTAAAATAGAAGTCGTTTACAAATTTGTTAAACTTTCTGGCACCATTTGTTTTGTTTTCCACCAGAGTATCCCTTTAGGGTGCGTTCACACGATAGTAACTAGCAACGGGTTTCCTGCTGCGGGAAACCCGCTGCAAGTTATACTACCATTCATTTGAATGGGTCCGCGGACAGTCCGCAAATCTGACACTATTGCGGACTGTCCGCGGACCCATTTAAATCAATGGTAGCATAACTCGCAGAGGGTTTCCTGCTGCGGGAAACCCCTTGCTAGTTACTAGTGTGTGAACGCACCCTTAAAGAGGTATTCCAGGCAAAACCTTTTTTTAAATATATCAACTGGCTCTGGAAAGATGAACAGATTTGTAAATTACTTCTATTAAAAAATCTTAATCCTTCCAATAGTTATTAGCTTCTGAAGTTTTCTGTCTAACTGCTCAATGATGATGTCACGTCCCGGGAGCTGTGCATGATGGGAGAATATCCCCATAGGAACTGCACAGCTCCCAGGATGTGAGTCATCAGAGAGCAGTTAGACAGAAAACAACAACTCAACTTCAGAAGCTAATAACTATTGGAAGGATTAAGATTTTTTAATAGAAGTAATTTACAAATCTGTTTAACTTTCCGGAGCCAGTTGATATATAAAAAAAATTTTTGGCCTGGAATACCCCTTTAAAGATGAAAAGTAAGAGCTCTAGCAGTTATATGCCCTTAGCTGTTTTTTTTTCTTTTTAAATAAAATTAGGTTAACCCATAGTATTGTTGTAACATGCAAACACTTCCGTAACTTTCATAACTATTTATTGATTGTTAAGTTCAGTAGAAGGTGTTATGTTCAGAGGTTTAGGTGTTATAGCTATCATATAGAGCTTGGAAAACAAGTCTATTAGAGGGCTGGAAGTTCAACTCACTAATGTGGACTAAGTCTGACCTTTTAATACAACTCAGTTACCAGAATAAGCCGTAATTTCAGGAATCACATGCAGGAAACAGCCAGTAATAACCCAATGTCAAATGGCCATAAGATGGGAAAAATGGTCAAGTAACAGAAAAAAGCACAGATATTATTCTTTATTAACCCCTTAAGGACTGAGCGTTTTTCAGTTTTTGCACTTACATTTTTTTCTCCTTACCTTTAAAAAATCATAACCCTTTCAATTTTGCACCTAAAAATCCATATTATGGCTTATTTTTTGTGCCACCAATTCTACTTTGTAATGACAACAGTCATTTTACCCAAAAATCTACAGTAAAACAGAAGAAATAATCATTGTGCGCCAAAATAGAAGAAAAAACGCCATTTTGTAAATTTTGGGGGCTTCTGTTTCTACGCAGTAAATTTTTCAGTAAAAATGACACCTTCTCTTTATTTTGTAGGTCCATACGATTAAAATCATATCCTACTTGGTTTGATTTTGTCGTACTTCTGGAAAAAATCAGGAAATGTATACATTTGAAGGAAAATGTATACGTTTAAAATTGTCATCTTCTGACCCCTATAACTTTTTTATTTTTTTGCGTACGGGGTAGTATAAGGGATCATTTTAGTGGTAGCATTTTTGTATTCATCGGACTTTTTGATGGCTTTTTATAAATTTTTTCATGATATAAAAAGTGACCAAAAATACGCTATTTTGAACTTTGGAATTTTTTGCGCGCACGCCACTGACTGTGCGGTTAAAGGAGTACTCTGGTGCAGAGTATTCCTGCTCCATCTTGCCCGGGCTCGGGCTGCAAAAAAAAAAAAAATGAAAATGAACCATCTCTCACCTTCCTGGGTTCCCGCGGAGCGCCACTACAGCTGATCGGTCCTCCAGTCCATCCTCTTCATACTTCCGGGTGTAACGAAGCGTCACATGACGCTCAGCCTATCGCCGGCCACTGCGATGTTCTGCCTCAGCCGGCGATAGGCTTAGCGCCATGTGACGCTTCGTTACACACGGAAGTATGAAGGAGATGGACCGGAGGGCCGATCAGCTGTAGTGGTGCTCCGCGGGAACCCAGGAAGGTGAGAGATTGTTCATTTTTTTTGCAGCCCGGGTAGGACGGAGCAGGAATACTCTGCACCAGAGTACTCCTTTAAATTAACGATATATTTTTATAATTCGGACATTTCTGATACCACATATGTTTATTTTTATTTACACTTTTTTTTTTTAATGGGAAAAGGGGGGTGATTCAAAATTTTATTAGGGAAGGGGTTAAATGATCTTTATTCACTTTTTTTTTTTTTTGCAGTGTTATAGCTCCCATAGGGGGCTATAACACTGCACACACTGATCTTTTACATTGATCAATGGTTTCTCATAGGAAACCATTGATCAATGATTCTGCCGCTTGACTGCTCATGCCCGTATCTCAGGCACTGAGCAGTCATTCGGTGATCGGACAGCGAGGAGGAAAGTAGGGGACCCCGAACAGCCCCCTGAGCTAACCGGTAACGTTTTACTTTCACTTTAGATGCGTTGTTCAAAGTTAACCAGCCTAACCCACATAAAATCAGTGTTAGGGTCTATTCACACATACAGTATTCTGTGCAGATTTGATCCGCAGGATTTGAAGCTGTGTTCAGTCATTTAGTTTACATTGAAATCTGCAGCAGAAAATCTTGCACATCAAATCTGGGCAGAATACTGTACATGTGACTAGACCATTAATGTGACAGATGAAGTGGTCTGTCTTGTGTCAGCAGACTTCCTGCACATAAAACTGCACATAATGTGAACTGACCCCGACCCACTTATGAGTCTAATCAGTTTACCTGGCTGGACTCCAACACCAGTAGTTCAATTATATAAAATGCAAAGATGAGCCTTCACTACCTCTCTCTGCAAAGCCAGCAGATTCATGAAATAGGAAATGTATTCAGCATTAAGCAATTATCATAATGATGAAATAGAATTAATATGGCTGAGAGCCCATGCCTGCCATATTAGCTAAAACAGGTAAGCACTAGGCATACACAAGAACCTCCACACTGTTCTCTAATAATAACCTATTCTGCACTAGATAAGTAAAAACATCATGTGTAACAGGAACCCCTGTACTTGCCATATATATAATTTCCCTTATACAAAGAGCTTGTTATGGTCAAACTGATCATTGTATGGTCTTAGAATAGTAGGTTTTCTTTCTTTTTGGTCTCACCACAATCATCACCTCATATTCTATTCTAACTTGATAAAAGCTATTGAGCTCAACAGGACACATTTAAAGGGGTATTCCAGGCAAAAACTTTTTTTTTATATATCAACTGGCTCCGGAAAGTTAAACAGATTTGTAAATTACATAATGTGTAGAGACATATATGAAATGTCCGGCACAGCTCCGGCAAGCGAGGGCGGTATGCAGTAATGGTAGGATCCGTGTAAAGGAGTACGGTGAGACCAACACAGGTGCTAGTACAGGGTGCAGGTAAGAAAGGCACAAATCGCTATAGTATCCAAGCAGTAGACGAAAACCGCACTCACCCGTACGTTGTGCACCGAGACTTTATTGCGTGAAGATCATAAAAATGAACACCAGGCGCAGGTTACCGGCAGGAACGCCAAAGACACACACAGGTGAAGTTGTCTGACGAAGCGGGCTAGTCCCGTGAAACAGTTGTAACTTCACGTGTGTGTTTCTTTGGCGTTCCTGCCGGTAACCTGCGCCTGGTGTTCATTTTTATGATCTTCACGCAATAAAGTCTCGGTGCACAACGTACGGGTGAGTGTGGTTTTCTTCTACTGCTTAGATTTGTAAATTACTTCTATTAAAAAATCTTAATCCTTCCAATAGTTATTAGCTTCTGAAGTTTTCTGTCTAACTGCTCAGTGATGATGTCACGTCCCGGGAGCTGTGTATGATGGGAGAATATGCCTTGCATGATGGGAAAATATCCCCATAGGAGCTGGACAGCTCCCGGGACGTGAGTCATCAGAGAGCAGTTAGACAGAAAACAGCAACTCAACTTCAGAAGCTAATAACTATTGGAAGGATTAAGATTTTTTAATAGAAGTAACTTACAAATCTGTAGCGTATAGATGAGTAGTTCGGCACTGCTGGCTTCTGTACCTGAAGGCGGGTGGACACTAAGTCGCTGTAGCGGAGTGAGGATATGGTGGTGCTCTGACTCACGTAGAATATAACATCAGTGCATGAGAAAACAAAGAAAAGTCGGCACTCACCTGATTTCCAATTCAGCAGGCCCGTTGAAGCACTACTGAGTGCGAAACACAGGTGTCGCCTCTCTGTGGTACCCCCCTTGTACCATCCGTCGTCTCCCCGAGAATTGTACTACGGCTGTGAGAAATGTGCAATAAAATCTGCTGAATTGGAAATCCGGTGAGTGCCGACTTTTCTTTGTTTTCTCATGCACTAATTTACAAATCTGTTTAACTTTCCGGAGCCAGTTGATATATAAAAAAAAGTTTTTGCCTGAAATACCCCTTTAAGGCTGATTTAGAATATCATCCCATCAGCTGGGCACAAGAATAAAACATTTATGTGAACAATACAAACTTCAGACTTGTTTGTCATGTTTCATCATGCTGCCCTTTTTACTTGCTGTAATACTTCTGGGAGGGCTGTCTAACTGTGCAGATCAAAGGCTAAAAACTACATTTCCTATGATTCAGTACTTTCTGACTATCTCAGTTATATCACCAACAGAAAAAAATCGGCCATATGCAAATAGCCACCACTGCACCACTGGTTTATACCAAATATAGAAAATAAAAAGGAGGGTAGTGCAGCTCACTCAGCTGCAATCCCGAGGTTAACTGGAAAGTCTAAATCCCAAAAGACTTGCAACAATGTAGCCGAAAAAAGTTTATACAAATGTATAACCAGTCCTCAAGGGATTACAAAGAGGAAAAGAAGAAAAAAGAAAATGGGGGAAGGGAAGGTGTAAAAATGTGATGTATAGTGGAAATGTAAAATATATGTAAATGGATAATCAGAATAAAGTGTAAAATAAATGTATACCCATTGAGTGGTGGTAATTATGCTCAATCTATATATTGATGTATTTGCACAAATAATAAAGTAAAATGAATTAATGATCAAAAGTCATGTCAATCTATCTGCATAGAAAATCCACCCACACCTGCACAAGGGGCATGTATGAATGCATATATATCCACACAGATTAATGGAGTAACAGAAAAATAAATTAATAGAAAATATATAAATTAATAAATAAAAACCTGAGAATAAATATATTACAAAATTTATTGCATATAATTATTCATGGCTACCTGGGCAGGGCCCTTGCTCCAGGTATACCACAGAAAAAATAAAAAGATTGCTCAAATGATAATAGGAAACATAAAAATGAAGTTAATAGTCCATCTTAGTACTTGCAATGTGGTGGCAAAAAATAGATACAAAATTGCTCCAAGTCCTGTTCTTGAAGAGAAGTAGCAAATAATAGTTTATAGCTTGTAACAAGGAGAGTGACTGCAAGCTGTCACAAAGTATTGCTGTTCATTAGATGTTACCTACAGTGCACTGAGGTTTTGAATTATATGACAAAGAATGATAGTACCTTGTTCTTAGATGCAGTTACAATATTACCGTAGGTAGATGCAGTTGGTCCCCTTCAGAGTGGCGTGCTCCGTGGATATAGGGATCGTTGCTGGCACGGTCCTGCGCCCGGCCTTCTTACGATACTGGATTACAGGAGACAAATAGTGGCAATAGCATGGCACAGCGTCCGGCCCTTAAGTGATGGATGATGATGGCAATGTAAGCGTCAGTGGCACTTGTAGTCCCCGCGTCTCTGTGATCAGTCGGAGTGGGTGCTTGCAGTTCTCTATGGAATAGCTGGAAAAATAGCGCTGTGTGCAGCAAAGTGAGGTGAACGGTCAGCATCCCTCGTGTCTATTGCGCACGAACTGCACAGTGGGATTCAAGTGAGGTGCTCCAGCGCTGACAAGGTAAGTTCAAAAGCAAGTAAAGATGGATAATTTCAAATAGTCTTTGATCTAGAATATAGGCTATATGCGTTTCACGGCTTACTGCCGTATTCCTCAGTAGCCAAAATATCTGGATGTAGGTGAAATTCTCAGGGAAATTCTCTGAGAATTTCACCTACATCCAGATATTTTGACATCTTTACTTGCTTTTAAACTTACCTTGACAGCGCTGGTGCACCACACTTGAATCCCACTGTGCGGTTCGCGCGCAATAGACACGAGGGATGCTGACCGTTCACCTCACTGTGCTGCACACAGCGCTATTTTTCCAGCTATTCCAGAGAGAACTGCAAGCACCCGCTCCGATTGATCACAGAGACGAGGGGACTACAAGTGCCACTGACGCTTACATTGCCATCATCATCCATCACTTAAGGGCCGGACGCTGTGCCATGCTATTGCCACTATTTGTCTCCTGTAATCCAGTACCGTAAGAAGGCCGGGCGCAGGACCGTGCCAGCAACGATCCCTATATAAACGGAGCACGCCACTCTGAAGGGGACCAACTGCATCTACCTACGGTAATATTGTAACTGCATCTGAGAACAAGGTACTATCATTCTTTGTCAAATAATTCAAAACCTCAGTGCACTGTAGGTAACATCTAATGAACAGCAATACTTTGTGACAGCTTGCAGTCACTCTCCTTGTTACAAGCTATAAACTATTATTTGCTACTTCTCTTCAAGAACAGGACTTGGAGCAATTTTGTATCTATTTTTTGCTCTATTCTTCTGTGGTATACCTGGAGCAAGGGCCCTGCCCAGGTATCCATTATTATTTATATGCAATACATTTTGTAATATATTTATTCTCAGGTTTTTATTTATTAATTTATAAATGTTCTATTAATTTATTTTTCTGTTACTCCACTAATCTTTGTGCATATATATCCATTCATACATGCCCCTTGTGCAGGTGTGGGTGGATTTTCTATGCAGATAGATTGACATGACTTTTGATCATTAATTCATTTTACTTTATTATTTGTGCAAACACATCAATATGTAGATTGAGCATAATTACCACCACTCAATGGGTATACATGTATTTTACACTTTATTCTGATTATCCATTTACATATATTTTACATTTCCACTATACATCACATTTTTACACCTTCCCTTCCCCCATTTTCTTTTTTTCCTCTTTGTAATCCCTTGAGGACTGGTTATACACTTCTTATACCAAATATACACAAACCAACCAAAAAAGACCAGTGATGTAAAAATGTATTGTTTTTTTAAAAACATATATGCAGATAAAGACAAACACATTAGGAATAGAAGAAATATATAAAAACAAGGCACCAAGTGAACAACTGCAGAAAAAATGGAGGGGGTATGGTGGAAACAGCAGTACGAAGTACAGGGAAACAGTATGCAGATTTCTATGGTATGGATCAAAAATGCTAAAGAATTTACAAACTGAGGAAATCCACAAGGCTTACATAAGCAAACAGTGGACCAAGACAAAAGGTAAATGCAATAAGATACATACAATGAGAGCATATAAATAGTACAATACCAAATAAGAACATCCTGCCATGCACTGCCTACCTACCACCTCCAACCCCAACGTACGTTTCGCTTGTCTTCTATTCCTAATGTGTTTTTCTTTATCTGCATACATGTTTAATAAAACGAGACATTTTTACATCACTGGTCTTTTTTGGTTGGTGTGTATATCTGACTATCTCAGTGTAGACACCATCCTTCCTCCAGTAACCTTGATAAAATGTAGACTTCTCAAAAGAAAAAAAAATATTGGTAATTGACATTAGTGGGTATTAGAAAACAGTATCGGTACTTGTACTCGGTCTTAAAAAAATGGAATTTGTGCATCCCTTATGTGCACATACACGTTTGTATGCCAGGCAGCTAACCCCCTGTTACGCCGAGCGCTCCGGGTCCCCGCTCCTCCCCGGAGCGCTCGCAACTTCCTCGCATTTGCAGCGCCCCGGTCAGACCTGCTGAGACCTCCAGAGACTCTTGCCATGTTAGAGTACATCCAGGAAAATTTAAAAAAGGGGTTTATCCGCAAATCCTCCTCTCCTGCCGGAGCTGGATTTTTTTTTGTGTCCAAAAAAGATGGCTCCCTACGCCCTTGCATTGACTACCGCGGACTTAATAAAATCACGGTAAAAAAACGCTACCCCTTACCTCTTATCTCGGAACTCTTTGATCGCCTACAAGGTGCCCACATCTTTACCAAACTGGACTTAAGGGGGGCTTATAATCTCATCCGCATCAGGGAGGGGGACAAATGGAAGACTGCATTTAACACCAGAGATGGACACTTTGAGTATCTGGTCATGCCCTTTGGCCTGTGCAACGCCCCTGCCGTCTTCCAAGACTTTGTTAATGACATTTTTCGTGATCTCTTATATTCCTGTGTTGTGGTTTATCTGGACGATATTCTGATTTTTTCTGCCAACTTAGAAGAACACCGCCAGCATGTCCGCATGGTTCTTCAGAGACTTCGGGACAATCAACTTTATGCCAAAATGGAGAAATGTCTCTTTGAATGTCAATCTCTTCCTTTCCTAGGATACTTGGTCTCTGGCCAGGGACTACAAATGGACCCAGATAAACTCTCTGCCGTCTTAGATTGGCCACGCCCCTCCGGACTCCGTGCTATCCAACGTTTTTGGGGGTTTGCTAATTATTACAGACAATTTATTCCACACTTTTCCACTATTGTGGCTCCTATCGTGGCTTTAACCAAGAAAAATGCCAATCCCAAGTCCTGGTCTCCACAAGCGGAAGACGCATTTAAACATCTCAAGTCTGCCTTTTCTTCTGCTCCCGTGCTCTCCAGACCTGACCCATCTAAACCCTTCCTATTGGGGGTAGATGCCTCCTCAGTGGGAGCTGGAGCTGTCCTTCTACAAAAAAATTCTTCCGGGCATGCTGTTACTTGTGGGTTTTTTTCTAGGACCTTCTCTCCAGCGGAGAGAAATTACTCCATCGGGAATCGAGAACTACTGGCCATTAAATTGGCGCTTGAGGAATGGAGGCATCTGCTGGAGGGATCAAAATTTCCAGTTATCATATACACTGATCACAAGAATCTCTCCTATCTCCAGTCTGCCCAACGACTGAACCCTCGCCAGGCCAGGTGGTCGTTGTTCTTTTTAACTTTTTTAACTTTGAACCCATTTTAACTTTGAAATTCATTTTCGCCCTGCTGACAAGAACATTAGGGCCGATGCCCTCTCTCGTTCTTCTGATGCCTCTGAAGTAGAGGTCTCTCCGCAACACATCATTCCTCCGGACTGTCTGATCTCCACTTCTCCTGCCTCCATCAGGCAAACTCCTCCAGGGAAGACCTTCGTTTCTCCACGCCAGCATCTCGGGATTCTCAAATGGGGACACTCCTCCCATCTCGCAGGCCATGCGGGCATCAAAAAATCCTTGCAACTCATCTCTCGTTTTTATTGGTGGCCGACTCTGGAGACGGACGTTGTTGATTTTGTGCGGGCCTGTACTGTCTGTGCCCGGGATAAGACTCCTCGCCAGAAGCCTGCTGGCCTCCTTCATCCTCTGCCCGTTCCCGAACAGCCTTGGTCACAGATTGGTATGGACTTTATTACAGACTTGCCCTCATCCCGTGGCAACACAGTTGTTTGGGTGGTCGTTGATCAATTTTCCAAGATGGCACATTTTATTCCTCTTCCTGGTCTTCCTTCAGCGCCTCAGTTGGCAAAGCAATTTTTTGTACACATTTTTCGCCTTCATGGATTGCCCACGCATATCGTCTCGGATAGAGGCGTCCAATTCGTGTCTAAATTCTGGAGGGCCCTCTGTTAACAGCTCAAGATTAAATTAAACTTCTCTTCTTCTTATCATCCCCAATCCAATGGGCAAGTAGAAAGAATTAATCAGGTCCTGGGTGACTATTTACGGCATTTTGTTTCCTCCCGCCAGGATGACTGGGCAGATCTTCTACCATGGGCCGAATTCTCATACAACTTCAGAGTCTCCGAATCTTCTGCTAAGTCCCCATTTTTCGTGGTGTACGGCCGTCACCCTCTTCCCCCCCTCCCTACTCCCTTGCCCTCTGGTTTGCCCGCTGTGGATGAAGTGACTCGTGATCTTTCCACCATATGGAAAGAGACCCAAAATTCTCTTTTACAGGCTTCATCCCGGATGAAAAGATTTGCCGATAAGAAAAGAAGTACTCCCCCCATTTTTGCTCCCGGAGACAAGGTATGGCTCTTTGCTAAATATGTCCGCTTTCGTGTCCCCAGTTACAAACTGGGACCACGCTATCTTGGTCCTTTCAAAGTCTTGTGCCAGATCAACCCTGTCTCTTACAAACTCCTTCTTCCTCCTTCTCTTCGTATTCCCAATGCCTTCCATGTCTCTCTCCTTAAACCACTCATCATTAACCGCTTCTCTCCCAAACTTGTTTCTCCCACTCCTGTATCCGGTTCTTCTGACGTCTTCTCCGTGAAGGAGATTCTGGCCTCCAAGACAGTCAGAGGAAAAAATTTTTTTTTGGTGGATTGGGAAGGCTGTGGTCCAGAAGAGAGATCCTGGGAACCTGAGGACAACATCCTAGACAAAAGTCTTATTCTCAGGTTCTCAGGCTCCAAGAAGAGAGGGAGACCCAAGGGGGGGGGGGGTACTGTTACGCCGAGCGCTCCGGGTCCCCGCTCCTCCCCGGAGCGCTCGCAACTTCCTCGCATTTGCAGCGCCCCGGTCAGACCTGCTGACCGGGTGCGCTGCAATGTCTCTCTCAGCCGGGATGCGATTCGCGATGCGGGAGGCGCCCGCTCGCGATGCGCATCCCGGCTCCCGTACCTGACTCGCTCCCCGTCGGTCTTGTCCCGGCGCGCGCGGCCCCGCTCCTTAGGGCGCGCGCGCGCCGGGTCTCTGCAATTTAAAGGGCCACTGCGCCACTGATTGGCGCAGCAGGTTTAATTAGTGTGTTCACCTGTGCACTCCCTATTTATACATCACTTCCCCTGCACTCCCTTGCCGGATCTTGTTGCCATTGTGCCAGTGAAAGCGTTTCCTTGTGTGTTCCTAGCCTGTGTTCCAGACCTCCTACCGTTGCCCCTGATTACGATCCTTGCTGCCTGCCCTGACCCTCTGCTACGTCCGACATTGCTCTTGTCTACTCCCTTGTACCGCGCCTATCTTCAGCAGTCAGAGAGGTTGAGCCGTTGCTGGTGGATACGACCTGGTTGCTACCGCCGCTGCAAGACCATCCCGCTTTGCGGCGGGCTCTGGTGAATACCAGTAGCAACTTAGAACTGGTCCACCAACACGGTCCACGCCAATCCCTCTCTGGCACAGAGGATCCACCTCCAGCCAGCCGAATCGTGACACCCCCTTCCATACACATGAATGCTTTACATGGTATTAGTGTTTATGTGTTCAGAATAGAGAAAGGAGGTATAAGCATCTGTCATACTTCTCTAATAGTGGCTTGTCTTCCTGAGAACAAGAGGATTGGGTGGCTGAAATCGAATATGCCCAACCATCCACTCCCCCGAGATCTATTGGAGGAAAGGTTGGAGGCTCATATGCATGTAACAGTCAGCCCATCCTGCCGAAAACGATTGGTTGGACTGACTTTTTCCCAATGTGTACCCTTTATTCTCAATAAGACCAGGGCTTATCATAGGCATTTGTGTGCCTGCAAGTCACAATAATGTCAAAGGTCGCAATGGAGCCCTAGCCTAAACAGGCAGGATGGTCAAGGGTTTTTCTAGTTCTGCTGATAAATAGGTCTTATATTTTTGGTTAATGATTCAGTTCACTGCACAGTTGCTTCCCTGTGTGTAGGCTGCAGGTAAAATAAAACAGAATATGTTTAACAGGACGGCAGTCCCAGCAGTGGCTATTCATTAGCTGTACACACCTTCCTTCTTGCTCCAGATTGTTTGCTTGGAAGTGCGCTGCTCGATTCTGGTTGCCTTGTTGTAAGTACGTGGAAGAAATACTTGTTCCTCCTTTGAACTGCCTGAAAGCAATTTCTGCATTCACGCTGCGTGGGTTATTCATCACACCTCCATGGTGCTTGGTTTTCTTGTCTGAAATATAAAAATGCCTATTTAGACTGTAATCAATTTTTAAATAAGCAGCTGTCTGTAATTTCCTATTGCTCAACAATACGAGAAAAATGGGAACAGACGGATTGTGTTCTACTGTACATTGTACTGTGCAAATTTGACAGGGCACAATTATATAACCGATCTAGATCAAATCTGCAGTGGTTTGAAAGTTTCAGTAGAGTCCAAGATTTACGTGCATTTTGGCTGGTATTAAGCACAATTTTGCAAACATTTTTAGTGGTGCGTCTCTGCATTATTATTTACAGTAGTGCAGCCAGAGTTTACTTTAAACCCTTCCTGCAAATGGCTGTATATTTACATCCTCTGCGGGCTCCCTGTGTATAACTGGGACCAAAGGCTAATGCCGGACATCGCCGATCGGGACAATGCCCGGCATTAACCCTTTAGATGCCGCAATGGAGCAGCGATAACACTGATCAATGCTGTTCTATGGAGCAACAGTGATCAGTGTATGCAATCTAAAGGTTGCATGTTATATTCCTCTATGGGGGCTAAAAAAAAAAATGTTAAAAATATATACATATATATAAAGTAATAAACATGCATTAACCCCTTCCCTAATAAAAGTCTGAATCACCCCTGCTTTTCCCATTTTTCAAATAAAATAATGAAAAAAAACAAAACAGGTAGTATCGCCGCGTAAATGTCTGAACTATCAAAATATCCTATTAATTAAAGGGCACGGCCAAAGGTGCAAGTGTAAAAAAAATCCAAAGTCCAGAAATGCATATTTTTGGTCACTTCATATACAGTGGGGATCAAAAGTTTGGGCACCCCAGGTAAAAATTTGTATTAATGTGCATAAAGAAGCCAAGGAAAGATGGAAAAATCTCCAAAAGGCATCAAATTACAGATTAGACATTCTCATAATATGTCAACAAAAGTTAGATTTTATTTCCATCATTTACACTTTCAAAATAACAGAAAACAAAAAAATGGCGTCTGCAAAAGTTTGGGCACCCTGCAGAATTTATAGCATGTACTGCCCACTTTGCAAAGCTGAGACCTGCCAGTGTCATGGATTGTTCTCAATCATCATCTGGGAAAACCAGGTGATGTCAATCTCAAAGGTTTTAAATGCCCAGACTCATCTGACCTTGCCCCAACAATCAGCACCATGGATTCTTCGAAGCAGTTGTCTAGAAATCTGAAACTGAAAATAGTTGACACTCACAAAGCTGGAGAAGGCTATAAGAAGATAGTAAAACATTTTCAGATGTCAATATCCTCTGTCCGGAATGTAATTAAGAAATGGCAGTCATCAGGAACAGTAGAAGTTAAAGCAAGATCTGGAAGACCAAGAAAAATATCAAACAGAACAGCTTGCAGGATTGTGAGAAAAACAATTCAAAACCCACATTTGACTGCACAATCCTTCCAGAAAGATCTGGCAGACACTGGAGGTGTGGTACACTATTCCACTATAAAGAGATACTTGTACAAATATGGTCTTCATGGAAGAGTCGTCAGAAGAAAACCTCTTCTACGTCCTCACCACAAAAATCAGTGTTTGAACTTTGAAAATGAACATATAGACAACTTTTTGGCCGGAATGAGCAAAGGTACGTTTGGAGAAGAAGGGAAACAGAATTTAATGAAAAGAACCTCTGTCCAACTGTTAAGCATGGGGTGGACCAATCATGCTTTGGGGTTGTATTGCAGCCAGTGGCACAGGGAACATCTCACGGATAGAAGAAAAAATGAATTCAATAAAATTTCCGCAAATTTTGGATGCTAACTTGATGCCATCTGTGAAAAAGCTGATGTTAAAGAGAGGATGGCTTCTACAAATGGATAATGATCCTAAACACACCTCGAAATCCACAGGGGATTACATCAAGAAGCCTACACTGAAGATTTTGACATGGCCTTCACAATCTGCTGACCTCAACATAATTGAAAATCTATGGATAGACCTTGAAAGAGCAGTGCGTGACAGACAGCCCAGAAATCTCAAAGAACTGGAAGACTTTTGTAAGGAAGAAAGGGCAAAGATACCTCAAACAAGAATTGAAAGACTATTGGCTGGCTACAAAAAGCGTTTACAAGCTGTGATACTTGCCAAAGGGGGCAGTACAAGATATTAACTCTGCACTTTTACAGACGCCATTTTTTGTTTTCTGTTATTTTGAAAGTGTAAATGATGGAAATAAAATCTAACTTTTGTTGACATATTATAAGAATGTCTAATCTGTAATTTGATGCCTTTTGAAGATTGTTCCATCTTTCCTTGGCTTCTTAATGCACTTTAATACAAATTTTTACCTGGGGTGCCCAAACTTTTGATCCCCACTGTAATAAATAAAAACCTATATAAATTGGTTATCATTTTAATTGTATGGACCTACAAAATCAAGATAATGTGTCATCATTACCTAAAAGGTGCACTGGGTAGAAAGGGAAGCCCACAAAAGTGGCAAATTGGTGTTTTTTATTTTGCCCTACAAATTTTTTTTTTTGTTTCACTACATTTGGAGGTAAAATGAAATATGTCATTACAAAGTAGAATTGGTAGCGCAAAAAAAATCAGGCCCTCATATGGGTCTTTAGATGGAAAAAGAAAAGTGTTATGTCTATTATAAGGCCCGGCCACAGGTCTAATGACACAAATTACAAGCATAGATCACTATAATGCTTTCAATTTGGGTCTCCATATCTGTGGCTGGGTCGAGAAAACGCATCAGTAAAACTGGATGAAAAAAATGAAACCATTTAACGTTCATGTAACATTAGTGTAACAACGGGTTACACACACAGCGTTTTGCAGCATATATCACAGCTATTTTCTGATGATAAACAATACTGTCAAATGTTACCTTAATAGGGTTTTGCCAAGTCTTAAAGTCTTACAGGATAGGCTTTCAAAGGATAGCTCAGAATCCAAGATGGCACCCACTGCCTTTGCTGGAATTCAGACCTCTCTGACCACAAGAATGGAGATCAATTGGCTCCAAGTGAATAGAGAGAGACAGCATTCCACTGCTTCATGCATCCTTTGTGAATGTGAATGGCTTTGGAGCTTGGCAATGTTTGGAAATCCAATAGACCACATGTGTCAAACTTGGCCCACCAAGTCATTTTATGTGGCCTGCAGGCCTTGAGTTTGACACTTGTGGTCTATTGGATTTCTAAACATTGCCAAGCGTTGAAGCCATTTACATTCACAGGGAATGCATGGAGCTGTGGATGACAATTGACCTCCGTTCTTGTGATCATGGCAGTCCTGAAAGTCAGAACTCCACCGATCTCCTATGCCATGGAGCTTTAAATGTTGGGATAACCCCCTTAAAGTCTACAGCAAATAAAGTCATAAATAAAAAGTCAACGTAGCTTTATTTGTTGTGGCATAGTTTGCAAAACACAGCATACTATCAGGCTTCTTTACAGGACTTGGTAAATGCTAGAAAAACTATAAATGCATCAAACAAGAACGCCACCGAAAACAGACCTAAAAGCACTTAAAGTATAACACAGCTAAGGGAATAAACACAAGATAGTAAAGTCTGAGACTCTTATAGGTAAAAAAGAAGAAAAAAGTGAGTGAAACAGACTTAAAGGGGTATTCCAGGATTTTTATTTTATTTGACTGTAATACGGGGCTGTAAAGTTAGTGTAATTCACAATATAGTGTCTGCACCTGTGTTTGATGGCTGCTTTCTCAATTCTTATGTGATCTTTGCCTGGTGTTTATTTTTAAAAGCATACAAAATGAGTGTTGTCTCAGGTTTTCCCAGGTTGCAGCGTGACCTGGGACATTACATCACACTAGTCAGGTGTTGAAAAGGAGCCTGTCTGCTTCAAAGGGTGGACATACCATTTAGCCTTATCATCAGATTTTACCCTATATAACCGCTTTGCCAAGCGTTATTTAGGGTAAAATCTTTACCCTCACCATCCCCGGGAACGCTCCTGCCCCCAGGGATGGTGAGGATATGAACTTATAAACTAGTCACTGCCGGGGGCGTTGCCTGGATGCCGGTTTGAGAGGACGTGTGTGCTAGGAGCTCCCACTGCTCTGCCATTAACTACCCTGTACACTCACTCTTCCCGGCCGGTCTTCTGGATATTCGGTCCCTCTGGGGTCCGGAATTGTGGGGCACAACTGTTGCTCCAGTGCTTCTGAGAGCTGTGGGCGGTCTCCGGTGGCAGTAGTCTGAGGTGCTGAGTGGAGGAGTGTGGAAGAGGTCTGGAGCTGAGGCGGGCTGGTGTCGGAGGTTTTCTGTGACCGGGCTGTACGGTGGTGGGCTATGGAGGGGCCTCTCCTGGTTCTTCCTTGCTTTTGGACCCTCGGGCATCCTGAAGGACGGGCGCCATCTTTGGCCTTCGTGGGCAGGGCCATCGAGTAACTGCTCCCGCTGGAGGGAAGGAGACACTGCATCTCCCTACCTCTCACTGCTAGCATCTGGTGCACTGAAGGGGGTTGCTGCGTGAGTGCCTTTGTGCCCTGGCTGGGCCCCTGCTGGAACTTGTGGTCCTCTCCTTGTTCTCTGTGGACTGCCTATCCACTGAGGTGCCTATTACTGCCTGCATAATAGCCCTAGTGACTTTCTACGTGATCTCTGTTGAGAGCCTGCTGGGACTTGTGGTGCTCCCTCTGTCTCCTGTGGACTGCCTGGCCCTCTGAGCTGCCCCCTACTGCCTGTCCTATATAACAAGTGCTTCTCTGCCTGCTCTCTGTGTGACCTTGGCCTGCAGGGAGTGGTGGTGCCGCCTGTTCTTTCCACCTGGCGCCTTTCTACCTGCTCTCTGTATTGCCCTGAACTGCTGGGTCTGGTGGTGCCTACGGACTGCTATATCTATAGAGGTGACCTGCACTCCTTGGACTGTGTTACTAGTGTCTCTATACCTGCTCCTTGTGTGACCCTGTGAATCATGGGAGGCCCTCGTGGTAGTGAAAGGAATAAGAAGTGCAAACATTATGCTGATGCCTTGTGGCCGACCTCGGATGAGGAGGCCTCTTCTGCTGATGGGTCCTCCCGTTCCTTTGGCCCCTCTCAGCGGGATCCTGGTGCTCAGACCCCGCTTACTACCAAAGTTTCCACACAAGCGGCGTAAGTACTGAGACAGTTCTCCAGACCTCAGGACCATCCCAGGGGTGATTCTCCGCATCCGCCCCTGTCATTGTTAGAGCGGTCTTCGGCCTCCCAGCAGCCACTATCCCCTGAAAGGCCTGTTTATGATGCTACAGCTATGGATCATTGGTTCTCTGAGCTACTGGCTGCCTTAACTTCCTGTCATTCCTGTCAATCCATTGTAGTGACCAAAGTTGATGAACTACGGCAGGAGTTTGTTATTCTGCGACATTAGACCCAAAAGTTATGTGAGCGCACTGAAGAGGTGGAGCGCAGGGTCGCTATGCTGGAGGTTACTGTCCATCCCTTGCCAGAATGGGTTGATTCTCTACAATGCCAAGTTACGGGAGTTTTGAGCCGTATGAATGACATGGAGAACCGCTTGAGGTGTAATAATATTCATCCTGTGGGCCTTCCTGAAAAGGTGGAAGGGAATGATCCTGTTATTCCTCAAAATGTGGCTGAAAGAGATTCTTCCAGTGGACAACTTTTCTCCTTATTTCTCCGTTGAACAGGCTCATAGGGTCCCAGCCAGGCCCCCCCCCCCCCGCTCCCGAGGGTCCTCCTTGTCCCTTCCTGGCCAAACTTCTACACTTCAAGGAAAGGGATGCTGTTCTTCAGGCAGTACGTCTCAAGGAGAGGTCATTTGCGAGGGGAGCAGAGTGTCTTTCTACCCCAACTTTTCTGTGCCGCTCCGTAAGCAGCGGGTGCAGTTCACTGAAGTCCGCTCAAAGCTGCATGCCAAGGGCTACCGCTACTCGATGCTGTATCCTGCCTGTCTCAGAATGGTGGATGGGGCCTCTACTAAGTTCTTCACCTCTCCATCTGAAGCTCTTCAATGGGTTGATGCAGCCCCACCTGTTACCCCCCGGATTGAACTGTCTTGGACTGTCCTGTTCATGGCTGCTCTCTCGCATTGTCTCTGGGCGTTGCCCATACTGAGTACTGGGAACATAATGTTTCTCATTGTGAGCCTTTAGTTCAATGGGATGCTTACAAGGTCACGATCAGGGGTGCCTTTATAGGGGGTGTAGTGGGCCAACGGAAAATTAGGTCAGCTATGGAGCGTGAGTTGCAGCGGGAGGTGAGCGTTTTGGAGGCAACGTATATTATCCTTCTCCTGATAATGAAAGGGCATGGGCCAAGGCTCAGAGGTCTTTGTTGGTGGTTCAGAAGGATAGAGTCCATCTGCGGTTGGCAGATAGGGAAGCTGCCCTTTTTGAGTTTGGGGACAAGAATGGGAAACTGTTGGCCTAATTAGCGAGAGCTAGTCATCCTGCTGCCTCTATCCCTTGTATTACGGGTGGGGATGGTTCTGTGATGTCTAACCCTCAGCTGATTCATTCTGTCTTCAGGTACCTTTATTTCTCCTTGTATTCTGCCCCTCCTAGGCCCTGTCAGGGGGAAATTGTGTGTTTCTTACAGGAGTTATCCCTTCCCAAACTTAGTCGCGCTCAGGAGGAGGTGCTGGATGGCCCCTTTGGAGTTGAGGAAATAGGGAAGGCTATTCGTGATCTTCCCATGGGGAAATCCCGGGTCTGGATGGGATGGTTGGCGATTGGTATAGGATGAATGAGGAGCACTGCTGTGGAGTCTCGGGAGGGTCCTTAAATTATTCCATTCAATGGCTGCTGTGGAGTCTCTTCCTGATTCTATGAGGGAGGTGTTGATTGTAGTGCTTCCCAAGCCTGGGAAGGACCCGTTGCTGCCCGATTCTTATAGACCTATCTCCCTTTTGAATATTGATATTAAAATCCTGACTTGAGTCTTGGGTACTCGCCTACGTGGTGTCATATCCTCCATCATTCATCCTGACCAAAAAGGTTTTATGCCGGGTAGAGCTACTAACGTGAATGTGAAGCGCCTCCAATTCAACATTGCAGCGGTAAGGGAGGGCTTTCCTACTGGAGTGGTAGTCAGTATAGATGTCTATAAGGCCTTTGACTCAGTGGATGTTTCTGCTCCCTTTCCCTTGGGTCGTGGGACAAGGCATGGGTGCCCGCTTTCTCCATTTCATTTTGCTCTCGCGGTGGAGCCTTTGGCGCCGGCCATCCGTACAGACCCTACTATCTGTGGCATCCCCAGGGGGTCTATTGTAGAGAAGGTTTCCTTTTATGCGGATGACACTTTAGTATATTTGGTGGATGCGGAAGGTTCTCTCCTGTCTTTAATTGACCTACTGGACCGGTTTGGGTCGATTTCGGGCTTACGGGTAAATTGGGCTAAGTCCTCGTTGATGGCCCTTTCACCCGGAGTCCTGCTCCCTTCCTCTGTTCCGGCTGGGGTACAACTGGTTTCCTGTTTTAGATACCTGGGGGTGGAGGTTACTGCATCCCTGACGAACTATCTTTCCCTGAATTTGGATACGCTCTTATGCTCCACTGTGGAACGGTTAATTGCCTGGTCCTGGCTCCCTCTGTCCCTAGTTGGCAGGATCAATATCTTCAAAATGATTTACCTTCCTAAAGTCCTGTACCTTTTTCACTTAGCCCCTCTGATTCCTCCCCCCCCCCCCCCAAATAGTTTAGAGTACTATGCAGTGCTTTGGGATCCTTCTATTGGCAGGGTAAGCCTCCCAGACTTGGTCGGGCTCTTCTCCAGGCTCCAAAAAGACATGGCGGCTTAGTCACCCCTGATGTATATAACTATTTTATTGCCTCCCAACTGGTCTATGCAGCGTGGTGGATCGATCTGGATCTGTCAAACTCGGCAACTGCCCTGGCTGGTGCGCTTATGGGTTCGTATGAAGCTCTCACTAACTCACTCTACAGGTATCACTCTCACTCCTCTTTTTTTATTCCCCTGCTAACTATAGCTAAAGTGTGGTCCGTGGTGTTGTGCAAATTTACACGCCCTCTGGAATCTCCTAGAGCACCCTTGTGGGGGAATGTACATTTACCTCACCTACATGGGTTACAGGAGGCTGGCTTTTGGGGTTCTCATGGAGTCAAATTTGTGATCCACTTGTTTGCGGAGGATCAGGTTTTCTTGTCCTTTTCAGACATGAAGGAAAATGATGGCATCCCTAGAAATGCCTACTATAGGTATCTTCAGCTTAGACATGCGGTTCAAGCGCAGTTTGGCTCCCTGACATTCACTCCAACATTTTCTGATGTGGAGCTTCTCCTGGGCATCACAGATCTTTTTAAACCCCTTACTCAGTCCTATGTTCATTTCCAGTCACTGGGGCCTAGCCCTTTCTCACAGGCCTTTCATAAATGGGTGGCTGATATCCCAGATTTGTCAGACTGCCAGTGGAAAGAGGTTGAAGGTTCCTATTACTCCACTGTAGTTAGTAGTAAAGATATGTTGATCCAATCCAGACATATCTTGAGGTTGTACTATACTCCTGCTAAACTGAAGCGTATACGTGTTTCCCAGTCTGATATGTGTTTTCGTTGTTCCTCAGAGGTTGGTACCTTTTTGCATGCTGTTTGGAAGTGTCCTGTCATCAACTCCTTTTGGAGGGAGGTGATGGGGTTTTTGGCGGAAAATCTGGATTTCCCTTTTCTACTTACGTCTACGGTGTGTCTATTAGGGGTTATCAATGAAGTTGTTTCTAGTTCACATAGATGCCTGCTGATTTGTTTTATTTTATTCTGTGCGTGGAAGGATGTGGTGATGTCCTGGAAGGATACCTCTTCCCCTCCATTGTCTAGATGGCTGAACCTGGTAAACTGATATGTCCCGTTATATCAGGCATTGTATGTGAGTCGCAAGGGTCCTAGGAAATTCGATAGGGTGTGGACCCCCTGGTCTCTTATAGATGTGTCGGCCCACCCCCCGGCTATATTATCCCAGTAAGTCTCCTACAGTGTGCTACTGTTTTCTCAAGGGAGGACTAGGGGGGACTTAGGGGAGGATGGGATTACTGGGAAGTGTGCATGTGTGAGTGTATGTTTGTTTGTACTGGGCTTTCTCCGGATGGGCCTCAGATGGTACCCTTCCTTACTGCTGATGGATGTCCTGTCATTATGGTGGAGTCGGTCTTTGGGACACAAGGAGGCTGTTTTTTATGTTTACCTTGTTGGTAATGTCTGTTAATTGATATGCAAAACGAAATAAATACTTTAAAAAAAACTAGTCAACGCCGTGCCGTAAGTAGTCCCCTGGGAACGGGAGCTCTTCTCTCCTAGTCCCGTTCTTCGACCAGCAGTGACGTCCCCTCTGCTGACTGAACAGACAAAGCAGATCAATGACGCGTCCCGTTAATCAAGTGGAGTGGGCGTCGCTGCTGGCCAAGAACGGGACTAGGTGAGAAGAGCTCCCCTCTCAGGGGAGGTGGTGACTAGTTTATAAATTAATATCCTCACCATCCCTGGGTGCAGGAGCATCCCCGGGGATGGTGAGGATAAGGAGATTTTTGTTTACTTACCGTAAAATCTCTTTCCAGAAGGATCCATTGGAGGACACAGACCGTGGGTGTATGCTGCTGTCTCTAGGAGGTGTGACACTATGGTAATAAAAAAAAGTCGGCTCCACCCAGCAGGATATACCCACCTTCAGGCCCTGAGGTAATCAGTTTAAGTTCCAGAGAATGGATCCAGAGTTCCCCAATGGATCCTTCGAGAAAGAGATTTTACGGTAAGTAAACAAAAATCTCCTTTTCTCTATCGGCTCCATTGGGGGGACACAGACCGTGGGACGTACCAAAGCCGTCCCTTGGGTGGGCAGATAAGCAGTCAGGCAGATGGCTTTCCACTGCCGCCTGCAACACTTTACGGCCCAGACTAGCATCAGCCGTCCAAACCGCAGTCTCAACTGCAGCAACTGTAAATTGGGGTGGCAAAGAGGACCCTGAGAGAGCAGGACCGGACAGAGCGGAAGGCGCAGTGGAGCGTCATCCAGGAGCCTGACTACGTTGGCGTACCACAACCTTCAGGGCCAATCTTGAGCTACCAGAATGGCGGGGACGCCCTCTGATTTGAGCTTCCTCAGAACCCTGGGAAGGAGCGGAAGGGGAGGGAACAGATAGGGTAGGGCAAACCCCACCCAAGGAATCACTAGGGTGCCCACGGCCAGAGCCTGAGAGTCCCGGACTTGCTTTCCGCCCAGATGAGAATCTTGGTCACCTCGGCCATGGCTGCCGAGCAGCGAGTGCCGCCTTGTCGATTTATGTACGCCACGGCCGTGGCGTTGTCCGACTGGACGCGGACAGGACGGGACTGAAGCCGGGATTCCCAATGAAGAAGACAAAGAAGAATTGCCCATAATTCCAATATGTTTATCGGAAGAAGGGTCTCTCGGGGAGACCAGAGTCCCTGAACCATCCAATCCCTGAACACGCCGCCCCAGCCTGACAGGCTGGCATTCGTTGTAACTACCTGCCAGTGAAGGGGAAGAAATGACCGCCCTTGGAGAAGAAGGGGGGAGCGGAGCCACCAGAGCAGAGACTGACGGACCCTGCGAGGGAGAACAATCTGACGATCGAGGGACAGAGGAGACCTGTCCCATCGAGAGAGAATCGCCAGTTGAAGGGGGCGGTAATGAAACTGGGCAAAGGGTACAGCCTCCATAGTTGCCACAATCCGACCCAGGACTTTCATACAAGTGCGGATGGGCAATGACCTGGGTCCGAAGGGAGCGGACCCCTACAGAAGCGCCAGACGTTTGTCCGGCGGGAGGCAAATTCGGGCAGAGGCCGTGTCGAAGCGAAGTCCCAAGAAGGTTATAGACTGGGTAGGCCAGAGGACTGACTTGTCCCCGTTGACCATCCACCCGAAGCGATCCAGAGTGTGGAGAGTGACGTCCACATTCTCCAGTCTGGGCTCTGGTTGGAGCCTTGATGAGAAGGTCGTCCAGACACCGAGACTCCCCTTGACTGTAACAGGCCCATCACTGGCGCAAGGATCTTGGTAAAGACCCGAGGAGCTGAGGCCAGACCGAAGGGGAGGGCTACGAATTGAAAATGCCCCTCCGGAACCGCAAAGTGGAGGTACCGACGATGGCCTGGAAATATTGACACATGGAGGTAGGCATCCTTGATGTCCACCGATGAAAGAAACTCCCCTTGTTCCAGGGACGCCACCACCGAACGGAGAGATTCCATTCGGAAGTGACGGATGAGAAGATGACGGTTGAGATGCTTGAGGTCTAGGATTGGTCGCACAGAACCGTCCTTCTTGGGAACCACAAAAAGATTGGAATAGAAACCCTGTAACCGTTCCCCTGGAGGAACAGGAACGATAACCCCCTGGAGAAGCAGAGACTGGAGAGCCTCTCGAAATTGCTTCGCCAGAAAAGGCGACCGGGGGGCCCGGGATCGAAAAAAGCGATCCCCCGGAAGATGTCTCGAAAAAGTAAGAGACGACCTCCCACCCGAGAAAAAGCCGCGGGTGGGGGCCTCACTTCATGCAGAAGTGGGTTTGCGGTTGCCTGATTTGGGCACAAAACAGCCGGACCGGTTGGAGTCCGACTTCCAAGACGGGCGCTCCCGGAACGAGGGAGCCTTCTTGTCCCGCGAAGGCGCCTGCCCGGACCCTTTGCTGTAGCCAAAGGTCTGAAAGGAAGAGGACTTCCTTTGGGAAGTAGGGCGAGCCTTATTTTGAGGCAACAAGGAACTCTTACCTCCCGTCGCCTCAGAGATAATCTAATCAAGGCGCTTGCCAAAAGGACGGCCACCCGTAAAAGGAAGCACAGTGAGAGACCCTTTGGAAGCGGCATCCGCATTCCAAGCTTTAAGCCACATAGAGCGGCGGAGAGCCGCTAGGTGACCCACAGCCAAAGCAGAACAACGACTGCATGGAAGCTGCGCACAGGAAGTCCCCAGTATTAGAGCATTGGAGAGCCAGGACAGATAGATCCTCTGGGGGGGGGGGGATCCCGCTAAGATATCCTGATGGAGCTTTTTGCACCAATCCTACAGGGCCTTGCGCATGTTGAGGAGAAGATGGGAAGAAGAGAAGAGCCAGCCGCTTCAGAGGAAAACTTCGCTAAGGATTCTACCTTCTTGTCCGTGGAATCCTTGAAGGCAGCGGCATCTGCCAGTGGCAGTGTAGTCGCCTTAGAGATCCGGGAGATTGGTTGATCCACAGAGGGAGGGGAAACCACCTTAGTGACAAAGTCCTTGTCAAATGGATAACGTTCTTGAATCGTCTTGATTGCCGGGAACCTCTTGTCTGGATGTTTCCATGCAGATTCCAGAATGTCGTCAAATTCAGCGTGAGAGCTGAACCTTTGAGGTGCTGGCTTAGCACGATGAAAGGATACTCCTGGAGTGACATCCGAAGATCATGGGTCCTCTAAGTGAAAGGTGTCTCTTATGGCTGTCACCAATGAGTTCACCGTTTCAACTGAATCCGAGCGGTCCTCTGAGTCAAATGCCGGCTCGGAAGCCTCGTCCGCCAGTTCACCAGGAGAATGTGAACGAGTAGAGGTAGGGGGCGACCCTGACTGGGTACGCGGCTCTGGCGTGGCAGAGCAGCGACTCTGAGAACGTCATGGAGCGACATTTGTGCCCAGATGACAGGGGGGGGGGGCGGGACGCACGAGGGGAACACCCACGTCTATCTGAAGACTCAATGGAATCAGATGAGGCACCCCTAGTACGCTTGTGAGAGCGTGAAGTATGTGGAGACGAGGAGCGGGCCCTCTCAGAGGCCCTGCGCAAAAAAGACCCCACAAGGCGGACACCACTTCCTGGGGGGCCTCAGCCACCGAACGGGAGACTTGGGTCAAGTCAGCCATATACTGGGTCAGGGAAGAAACCCAGGCTGGTGGAGCGTCTGAATCCACCGGAACCGAAAGGGCATCAGGGGGGTACCAGGGGTCTGGGAGAGCAGTGGAGCTTACAGGCAAAATAAGTCACTGACGTTCCAGGATTCTGTTTAGAGGGAGGAACAGCTCTGGGTACTGACATAATGAGAAAAAAAGACAGGGACTTTCTCACCCTAGTCTGTGACCCCAGGCAGCTGCAGTGAGGAGAACTCGGCTCCGTGCAGCTAGAGTGCCAGCCAATAGGGCGTGCCTGAAGCAGAGGCACTAACTGATTGGCCCCTCCTAACTGAAATTCGCGCCTACGGCGCTGATAGGAGACTGCATCGCGCCTCTGAAGAGCTCCGACCGCCCTGTGGGCAGAGCTATGGACTGCCGAGTAGAAGCTGTAATGGCGCCCGCTCCTTGTCCCGAGCGCACATGTCAGCCGCATATGCGCTCGGGGAATAGAGCGGGCGGCCTGTACGCCGGCAGAGAATGCCGGAGAAAATGAAAGTAAGCCGGTGCTGAGAGCGCCCGGCCTGAACCAGCGCCGCGGCTGTCAGCCGCATATAAGGTGCTGTCGGAGAAGTGAGAGTAAGCCGGCGCTGAGAGATCCCGGCCCGTACCAGCGCCGCGGCTGACAGCTGCATATAAGGCGCTGCGGACATAGTCGCAAGAAACACACACATACAGTGAAGTGCCCAATAAATGACATGCCCCCTGAAATGCCACTGCTCCACATGCCCCCAGAATAAAAGTCCAGCCCCTGTATAAGCCAGCCCCATAACCTGAAAGGTGGGCCAAAAACAGTGGGTCTCCAGAGGTTGCAAGTCCGTACCTAAGGAGAAAAGGGAGGAAAGTACTTACCTCAGTCAGAAGAACTTACCTAATGGAGTCTTCAGTGAAGTCTTCAGTCAGCTTTAGTTATCTGCATCACGCCTGGCTGCTATGCGCGAGCGAGGCGAGCAGGGAAATAGGGGGACCCGGACCCATGAGGTACCAACCCATGCGCTGACCGTAACCAGCGCATATACACAATGTCTGTGCCCCCTTACTCGCAATGGGGAAACAGGGAATCGGAGTCCCTGAGTCCCCACCTGAAAACAGAAAAGAAAAAGGAATAAAAAACTAACATGTCCCTATACTAGGAAAACAAAAAATCAGAAGACCTGGTCTGGAGAATTCCAGACCATGTCCACCTCCTTCAGACACTAAGCTTAAACTGATTACCTCAGGGCCTGAAGGCGGGTATATCCTGCTGGGAGGAGCCTCCTAGAGACAGCAGCATACACCCACGGTCTGTGTCCCCCAATGGAGCCTATAGAGAAAAAGATTTTACCCTATATAACGCTTTGCCAAGCATTATATAGGGTAAAATCTGATGATTGGTTCCCTTTAAAAAGTACCTGTCATCAAATCATATTTTGTAAACTAACTCTGTTTATATTCCCTAACTACTCCTAACACCCCTCCTGCCCTTAAAAAAATTTCAAACTTTAAAAAGCTCTGTATCGTATCTTTTCCATTGCTCACATTGTGTGAGCTCCCGGCAGGAGAAAGTGGCCGTTCTCCAGAAGACGCAACATCACTGAAGCCTACGAGCACGCACTTCCTGAGTTTGATCTCCTGCCAGGCCCGGAATAGACCAAACTAACTGTTTGAAAAAACGTCCACTAGGTGGCTCTGTTCTGTACCCTGCCACAAGTCAATCACATAAAAAAACATATAAAGGTTGAGAATTCAGACAGCAAGTAAATAGCAAAGTGTCTTATAATTACATAAGGAACAATATATTTAAAGTTCAGTTTGGTGACAGGTACTCTTTAAGATGAGCATGGATCCTTCCTAAGCATGCCCTTTTTTGGCTTGCAGGTAAGTACTAAAATCACCTTATACCTCTTTAATGGTCCGACAGATACCCTGTAGTCTTGTCAGCAGAAAAAGGATATTTTTCAGGTTGGGAAACACTGTCTTTGATAGATGACAAGCTGAAATGTTTTGCCAATTTAGATTTTAACATAAATTCCCTAATATATTGTTCTTAGCCGAATCATTAAGGAAAGCTGCATGGGCAATTAAAAAATAGAACAGGGCATCTAGGGAAACTTTACTTTCCCTGTGTTCCTGTCATCGTCTTTTAGACTGTCACTGTCTGCGGTATGCAAATAAGAAATCTGGATGATACTCCCTGTAATTGAATACCAACATCATTACAGACAAAATCTTGTGTCATTTAGATCTATATTAATAAAGAGAATATCTATATCCTCTAAGGCTCTATTCATATTGCTACAGCTATGACAGATGCCTCTTAATGGCATCCGTGTTACATAGACTCCCATGTTAAAAAAAAAAGTATACAACACAGATATTTTTTTACTAGATCCTGTTGTGGTGGAAACCCTTACAGAAATCGCCTGTTGACCTCTGATGAATTAGAGTCTATGGATACATTTGCCATTTGCCTTGGGAGATTTTTCAAATACATACAGCAATGGACACTACAAACGCGGTGTGAAGAGAGCCTTACATCACAGGTTCAGTTTAGCTAAATACTGATAGTGGTTTTGCGAGCAGGACACCTTTATATTTACAATAAAGTTCAATTCTTCAACACACAAAGCTGCAATCTGTGTTTAGCAAAAAATATGGAGAACGTGACACTGGTCACATATGGCATTGACTACATGCAGCACTCAGAACCCTGCTAACTGTGCGCATGACGCAAACAATCCCAGAGCTGCTATTCTTCTATTACCCGCTGTTCTGAAAGCCTGTGTTTATTCAGCACCCCGGCTGTGTGTATGTGAAACACGCTGGCTGCCATTATGTCTATATAGAACACTCCATGTCTGATTTCATGAAGCACCTATAAAAACACATTTTCATTAATCTGCAGCATGGATGTGCGACTTAATTGCTTAGGGCTGACATCTTTGTCTGTATTTAATTGGTGCTGATTGACATTTTTGTCTCCAAGCATTAAGCATACGTTTAGAAATTAGTCTCTGTGATTTTAATACGTGGTGCTTAAAAGAAAGAGCTCTGTTTAGGGCGGCTCAATTATGTCAACAACTCCTGGCAGAAAATAATTTGTGCAGAAATTAGCACTTAAGAGCCACCCAGCTCCGCGCAAGCCAGCCAAAGGGCCCTAAGTGTGCAGTGGGAATGAAAGGCTGAATTAGTGGCATGATTATGACTCTCTGTGTTTAACATCCATTAACATATGTGTACTATACAAGCATACGAATGCAATAAAAACAGACACATATGGAATGGAACGCAATTTACTTACATTTGTTTAAGTCACTTGGGAAGGTGTCATCTTGTGGCATATTTAAGTAGAGATCGGGGCCTGGAACAAGGTGGTGGTTTCCTCCTGGTAGGCAGACAGTGGTGACAAGTAATGGCGGTGCCTTACTTAAAATCAGTGTGGATGCTTGATGCCCCACTTCTATGCCATTATTCTGTCCAGATAAAGCCTACAAATTAAGAAGAAGAGAAATCAGTAAACAATCACTTGGTTTATGCCCCCTTAAATTTGACTGTGATATTGATGATCATAACATTTGGTGGATTTCCCACAGACTTAACCTGCTACGTTCTTACAGATGTGTCTGTGTCATGAAGTTAGGTGACAATTTTGTCTAATGTAGGTTTACTTCAAGATCAGTAGATATAATAATATGTTCTTACAAAGTTACTTCTATTCTTTTTGGGCATGATGCCACAAGTTTTACACATCTAGATTTTCTGCCATTCTTCTGTGCATATCCTCTGAACCTCTAATTGGGGTCAGGACTTTCACAGAGCTAAAGGACATTCACAGTGTTGTCTCTAAGCCACTTCGGTATTGTCTTGGCTGTGTGCTTAGGGCAGTGATTCCCAACCAGGGTGATGCTGAGCGTGGCTTGAGCAGATCCCGCCCATGATGTTGGACGGTCCCGCTGGAGAGAAGGCTCAGTATAGCAAACTGCGCTCAGTAAGTTGTGCCCTAGAGCATATTTGTACTGCCACCCCTTCATATATGACCAATGCCCACATCTCTCCCCGAAGTAATAGATGGATAATAGATGGATTTCAGTAATGTATCCAGGTGGCTGCTACGGGTTTGGACAGTATGGAGTGGGAAGATGAGGTTGGGTGTTGGGACCTGCCTGCCTACCTAGCAAACTTACCACTTTCCTGCCTACCTACCTAGCAATCTTACCAACTACCTGCCTACCTACATAGCAAACTTTCCACCTGCTGTCTGCCTATCTACCTAGCAAACTTACCACCTTACTATCTGCCCACCTAGCAATTGTACCACATACGTGCCTAGCAAACATACCACCTAGCAAACTTCTCCCCTAACTAAGAACCTTACCACCAACCTACCTAGCAAACTTGCCCCCTACCTACCTAGAAAACTTGCCAACTACCTACTTAGCAAACTTAATACATACCTAAGAAACGTATTACCTACCTACTTAGCATACTTGCCACCTACCAAACTTACCACCTACCTATCTAGCAAACTTGCTACCTACCTGCCTACCTATCTAGCAAACTTACCACTTACCTATATGCCTACCTACCTAGCAAACTTACCACCTACCTACCAGGCAAACTTACCGCCTACCTGTCTACCTACCTGGCAAACTTACCACCTACTTGTCTAGCATACTTACCACTTACCTGCCTACCTAGCAAACTTACCACCTACCTATCTGCCTACCCACCAAGCAAACTTACCATCTGCTGTCTGCCTGCCTACCTAGCAATCCTACCACCTACCTGTCTACCTACCTAGAAAACTTAGCACCTACCTGTCTACCTAGCAAACTTACCATTCACCTGCCTACCTAGCAAACGTACCATCCCCCTGCCTACCTAGCAAACTTACCATAAACCTGCCTACCTAGCAAACGTACCACCAACTTTCCTATATAGCAAATTTACTACTTACCTACCAAGCAAACTTACCATATACCTGCCTACCTAGCAAACTTACCACCTACCTACCTACCCAGCAAACCTACCACCTACCTGCCTACTTACCTACCAAATTTAACACCTACCTACCTAGCAAACTTGCCACCTACATGTCTATGTACCTTAAAAACTTACCACTTACCTATCGGCCTACCTATCTATCAAACTTACCACCTACCTGTCTACCCACCTAGCACACTTACTCCCTACCAGTCTACCTACAAAGCAAACTTTCCACCTACCTGTCTATCTACCAAGCAAAGTTACCATCTACCTGTCTACCTAATTGGCAAACTACTTACTTACCTGTCTAGCATACTTACCACTTATCTGCCTACCTACCTAGAAAACTTACCACCCACCTGCCTAACTACCAATCAAACTTACCACCTATCTGTCTACCTAGCAAACTTACCAACAGCTACTGTATGTAGGTATGTGCATGAACCCACTGAGGACTCTATATAGAGGACTCTATGTGTGTGGTAGTATAACTTCCCGGCAATTTGGAGGCTGTACTAAATTTCGATAATGCCACATGCATTGCACAGTGATATCAATAGCACAACTTGACCATTATGCTTTTGTAAGACTAGGCTACATTTACATGGAAATTATATAGCTTATCCTTTTAGTTTTTGCATTATGCTTTTTTCCTTCTTACATTGTAAATGCTATACTGCTTTTTTTTCCCCCACAGACCGACAAAAGAGGACAAGCTTTATTCCAGGAGCTAAATTTGTCTTGTAACAAGAATGAGACTGTATCCTGTTACATGTAATGGGATCCAATTTAGACCTTTGGCACTAATATCCGCCCCCCCCCCCCCCCCTATGCAACCAAAATATGACCTTCTAAATGAGGCCTTACATATTTTACTCACTGTTTCCCCAAATGCATCTTTACTCAGATTTCCTTAATGATAATATAAATGAAAACATTTTTTAAGTTTTTTTTTTCCTCCTCCTCAAATGTTCTAAAATATGAAAGAGTTATTCCCATCTTATAAATAGATGGCATATTGCTAGGATATGCCATCAACGTATGACCAGCAGAGGTAAGGGGACCTCAAATGATCTTTCAAATGAAGGGCCATAGTGATGCTTTTCATGCACTCTAGTGCTTCCAGTCACTGGCTGCCCAGGAAGCTGCAGCATGACTTCATCCAAATGGGACTGCACTGCAGCTCCCTAGAAAGCCAGGGGGTTAAACCTGTATGGAATAAAATGTAACAACATATTATAAAGTACTCATAGTTGTATCTTTGGCCAGTACGTGGCTCTGAGTCATTATGGCAGCCCACTAGCCCTGACTTACAGATCTCTCCTCTGGGCAGAGACCTCTCAATCAGGGATGAAAGACCAAACAGACGACTTAGAGCCTTGTTTCCAGGCAAAAATACAACTATGATTATGCTAAAACACTAAACATGTCAGTGTTTAAAGCTACCCATGGACTGGGCAACTACTGACAGGTTCCCTTTAAGAAACTACCCTTCACATATATGTAAGTTTAAGTGCATTGTGATTACTAGACCTAAACTATTTGTAATGTTTATATCTTATATTTCCGCAAAAATATTACTGCATTATCGTATCATGTCATTTTATAGCCCTCAAAGAACATAATCTATCCAGAGCTGAACAGTGTTTTCAATGATGCCCCACGCTGTCCATATTTATGAATGCATCCTCTACAAATTGCTGTAATGTTGAAGTGTTGCCTGGTGTAATATCAATGCAAAGCGGGGACTATTCACCATCTTTATTCAATGCTTAATGGCCAATATAAAATGAATTCACATAAAGAAAGTGAGATTTTACTTGCTGTTCCAGGAAATGCATCTCTGCCCTTGCTTTCTCCTCAGAGGTCACGGCAATGCCATCTAATATCTGCAGGTTTTGTAGCCGGAGCACTATAAGCTGGCGGTGGAACATCTTACGGGAAATCTAGAAAAGCAAATGATATAATAAGATACTGAATTGCAGTAGGGATATATTTTTAATGCGTTGTTTACGACTTTAATGTATTGTTCATTAGGTAGTATTGTATAAAATGGAGAGAATTGCTAGATTAAGCGGAGTTATATTTTTATATTATTGCTCATGCACACGGCCATATTATGGCTCTGATCAACCTCTGAATTGCACTTCAATATAAGTGTTTGTGGCATTACTGAATCTCTGTATGCCTGTATGGATTTTATACAAGGTTTTACTGTCAGATTCCATAGAAATTCCACATAAAAAATGTGGCATGCTTCTGTGAGATGTGTATAAGAAAGTATTCTTCCCAAGATGCATTGCTTCTAGTGTTGAATATCTTCATACACATAGCAACCTTTGTTTGTTTTATGACAAATCCTTTTTGAAATTATTTATTGAAGCTCAGCCCCTGTTCTTCCATCACATGCTTCCTTTAGAAAAGGCAGCATAGATCATGTGTCTGGTTCACTTTAATGTGAAGCTCCACCTTTGGAGGCATATAATGGGATATAAAGAAACTCAATAACTAGCAGTTCCATAACATCATCTAAATATCTATTATACATTAGCAGATCATCCAGATCTAATCTTGGCAATATCCCTGCAGATTCATGAGCAAACAAAAGCTGTAGTGCATCCATAGACAGGTCTGCAGGACAAGACTTGTATGCCAGCGATGTTCACATCATATAAAAGGCCTATGTACAGGGTACCGGAAGAACAGAATGTCAATATGTAGTGCAAAATACTTGTGCTGTGTCTATTGATTTCAATGGACCGTACTTAGTCTACTAGTGTCTACATTTTGGTCTATTTCCAAACAGCTGTTACTGTTTTGGCAAGGAAATGAGCCACACATAGGCACTAGTAGATTATGCTCGGTCTACTCCGCCCCTAGACATCTTATCCCCTATCCAAAGGATAGGGGATAAGATGTCAGATCGCCGCGGTGCCGCTGCTGGGGAGCCCCGGGATCCCTGCTGCAGCACTGCACTATCATCACAGCACAGAACGAGTTCACTCTGCACGTAATGACGCATAATATAGGGGCCGGAGCATCGTTACGTCACGGCTCCGCCCCTCGTGATGTCACGGCCCGCCCCTTTCTATAAAAGTCTATGGGAGGGGGCGTGGCGGTCGTCACGCCCCCTGCCATAGACTTGCATTAAGGAGACGGGCCATGATGTCACGAGGGGCGGAGCCATGACGTCACGCGGCTTCGTCCCCTGTATCGCCCGTCTTTACGCACAGAGCGAACTCGCTCTGTGCTGTAATGATAGCGCAGTGCCGCAGCGGGGCTCCCCAGCAGCGGGAACGCGGCGTACTGACATCTTATCCCCTATCCTTTGGATAGGGGATAAGATGTCTAGGGGCGGAGTACCCCTTTAAGGACCGAGCCCATTATGACCTTAAGGACCAGAGCATTTTTTTTGCACATCTGACCACTGTCACTTTAAACATTAAGAACTCTGAAATGCTTTTACTTATGAATTTGATTCCGAGACAGTTTTTTCGTGACATATTCTACTTTAATATAGTGGTAAATTTTCTTCGATACTTGCATAATTTATTGAATTTCTTGAAAAATTCCAAAATTTCATGAAAAATTGGAAGATTTTGCATTTTTCTAACTTTGAAACTCTTTGCTTGTAAGGAAAATAGACATACCAAATAAATGATATATTGATTCACATATATTATATGTCTATTTTATGTTGGCTTCATAAAGTTGTCATGTTTTTACTTTTGGAAGACATCAGAGGTCTTCAAAGTTCAGCAGCAATTTTTAAATTTTTCACAAAATTGAGTTTTCCACTGTTCTTGCAAATTCCAGCAATATTCCCTCTCCAGAAGCCCAATGTCGCTTCTTCTCTTCTGAGCCCTGTAGTGTGCCAGCAGAGCACTTTATGTCCACATATGGGGTATTTATATACTCATTATGGGGGGCTTTTTTCCTATTGCCCCTTGTAAAAATGAAAAATTTGGGATAACACCCGAATTTTTGTGAAAAAATAAAACTTTCATTTTCATGTCCAACTGTGGGGTGTTAAGACTCACTATATACCTTGTAATGTTCTGTGAGGGGTGTAGTTTCCAAAATTGGGTCACATGTGGGTGTTTTTTTTTCTTTTGTGCTTATGTCAGAACCGCTCTAATGATCAGCCACCCCTGTGCAAATCACCTCAAATGTACAAGGTGTTCTCACTCCTGAGCCTTGTTGTGCAGAGCATTTTACGTCCACATATTTTACATCAGGAGAAATTGAGTAACAAATTTTGGGGGTCTTTTTTTTTCCTTTTACCTTTTGTGAAAATGAAAAGTATGGGGCAACACAGCACGTTAGTGTAAAAAAAAAACTTTTTTTACAATAACATGCTGGAGTAGACCCCAACTTTACTTTTTCATAAGGGGTAAAAGGAGAAAAAGACCCTCAAAATTTGTTAGGCAATTTTTCCAGAGTACGGAAATACTCCATATGTGGCCCTAAACTGTTGCCTTGAAATATGACAGGGTTTTAAAGTGAGAGAACACCATACACATTTGAGGCCTAAATTAGGGATTTGCATAGGGATGGACCCGGGCGCAAGAATTACACTTGCCTCCGATACCAAAATTACCCTATGGCTGGAATTCCACTTGGTTTTTTGGTGGAAAAACGCCAAGAAAAACGCCACTTATTCCACTTGGCGTTTTTCACTTTGGCATTTTTTTTATCCATTTGGCGTTTTTTCACTCTTTTCTTTCGTTTTTGAAATCATTGGTAATCGCAGCATGTTGAGCCACTGGTGTTTTTTTTTGCCAAAATCATGGCGTTTTTCTCCCATAGAAGTTTATGGGAGTGAAAAATCGCCAAGAAAAATTATATGTGGGTTTTAACTTTGGCGTTTTTGCAGGCGTTTTTTATTCTTTTTTGGACTTTAGCGATGGAGATATCTTTTTTGACAAAATTTTGTAGGGTACCATGAAAAAAAAAAAAAAAAAAGATACAGTAGTGAAGGAAAAAATTGTATCTAACAAACTGTATCTTTTTTATAACAACATTTTTATTACTTTTTAAATAGGGATCAATTTATGTGGGTGGGCGGGGACCTAAAAATGTAGCCGACAATAATAAAAATGTAGTGTGTGTGTGTTTTTCACTTTTTTCTTTATTTTTTACATTTTTTTAGGTAGTACTACTACTCCCAGCATGGAATACACTGTTCCATGATGGGAGTAGTAGTACCTGTACTAATTGACAGATTGCCGTTGCGATGCTCCTGTATAATGTATAGATGCGGCGGCCGCTCTTCTATGGTCCCTTGCACTGATGTATATATACACATATTAATATTTCCCGCAGAGCTGTGATTGGCCAGATGGTTCCAGCCAATCACAGCTCTCTGCGGGAAATATGAATAGGTGTGTATATATACGGCCGTGCAGGAGACTATAGAAGAGCGGCTGCTGCATCTATACATTATACAGGAGGATCACAGCTGGTGTCAGTAGTGATACCCGCTGTGATCTTTCCTTAACTGCAGGTACTACTACTCCCAACATGGAGTACACTCTGCTTCATGCTGGGAGCTGTAGTAGCTGCATTAATAGACAGATCGCAGCAGGTGTCAGAAGTTACACTCGCTGCGATCTGTCTATTAATGTAAGTACTACAGCTCCCAGCATGGAGCAGAGTGTGCCCAATGTTGGGAGTAGTAGTACTCACAGGTAAGAACAGATCAATCGTCCTGTCTATAGCAGAGATGGAGCGACTGTATACAGCGCTCGCATCCCTGCTCTGCACTATACTCCGGCCACTCACTCATTCATATTTTTCTCAGAGCTGTGATTGGCTGCAACCTTCCCGCCAATCACAGCTCTGGGCGGAAAATATGAATGATGTTCTATTCACATCACTGGCCGGCCCGGAGTATAGTGCAGAGATGTGAGCGCTGTATAGAGCCACTCCATCTCTGCTATATTATGGACGATCGCATTGGGTGTCAGTAGTGACACCCGGGGTGATATGTCTATAGTACAGGTACTACTACTCCCATCATGGAACAGTGTGTTCCATGCTGAGAGTAGTAGTACTACCTAAAAAATGTAAAAAATAGAGAAAAAAAAGTGAAACACCCACACTTTATTAAAAAATAATAAAAAAATTGTTATAAAATATATACATTCCATTTAATAAATTTTTTTCCATCACTGCTGCATCCTTTTTTTTTTTGTTACCCAACAAATTTTGGGTACCAAAAAAAACTGCCAAGGTGCAATTTCCACACAAATGAAAAAACGCCAGAAAAAACGCAGGACATTGCACTGGCGTTTTTTCATACATTTTTTTAATCCCAAAAAACGCAGCACAAAAAACCAAGTGGAATCCTAGCCTTATGTCAGTTTTTCCCAAACAGGGTGCCTCCAGCTGTTGCAAAACTCCCAGCATGCCTGGACAGTCAATGGCTGTCCAGCAATACTGGGAGTTGTTCTTTTGCAACAGCTGGAGGCAGGTAACTGTGTAGGGGTATATGTATATGTAGTGTTTTACCCTTTATTTTGTTTAGTGCAGTGTATTGTATTGTAGTGTTTTTAGGGTACATTCACACAGGCGGGAGTTTACAGTGAGTTTCCCAAGGGGGGGGGGGGCAAACCTCCAGCTGTTGCAAAACTACAACTCCCAGCATGCCCTTTGGCTGTCCGTGCATGCTGGGGGTTGTAGTTATACAACAGCTGGAGGCACACTGGTTGCAAAACACTTAGAGTTTGTTACTTAACTCAGTGTTTCGCAACCAGTGTGCCTTAAGCTGTTGCAAAACTACAACTCTCAGCATGCACTTACAGTTGAAGGGAATGCTGGGACTTGTATTTATGCAACAGCTGGAGGTATACTACTAAAACTCCCAGGATGCCCTTTTGCTGCCCATGCATGCTGGGGGTTGTAGTTATGCAACAGCTGGAGACACACTGGTGCCCCCAGGGGTTTGCACAGGGTGCCTGCTGGATGATTTCAGCAGGCAACACGGTCAGGTCCCCGCCCAGCGAGCGGCGGGGATCGGAATTCCCACAGGCATACAGGTATCCTCTAGTATGAGGAGGTCAGGGCGTACCTGTACACCCTGTGTCCTTAAGGGGTTATTATATTGTTCCTTTTGTAATTAGATGATGTCACGATCACACCCTAACGGTCCAGCCAAGACATTAGAGAGAGTGTGATGGTGCAAGGGTTAAGGCCACCAGACCTCTGGGTATCCACTACTAGTCCCAGCAAGTCACCAAATTAACCCTTAGATAAACGTGTTTCACCAGAGCTTCCTTCAGAAAGGTGAACTCATATATTTAGAGATCAAAGACCAGAGCTGATTAATTAAACATTTAATCTGATGAAAGGTATCACAGTGCTAAATATATACATATATATATATATATATATATATATACAGAAACAAATGACATACAGGTACAAAAATATATAAAAGAGTTTGGCAAGACAAGTTCAGAAAGCAAAAATGAAGTTCTTACAGCATAATGGTATAGCCGTCCTTGTGAGTGAGAGTCCAGCTCTTGTCAGCTTTTGGCACAGCCTTGAACACCCTGAGTCTAGCATTGTTAAGTATTATATATCTGCCTTTTTGGAGGGAAACCCCATTCCCCCCTCCCCTCTGATCCCACCAGGGGGCATCTCTGTTCCTGGCCCTCTTATCTGGTTGATTATATGATTGGACCAGAGTGCCCAAACATCTTGCTGCTTCAAAGGGCCTCTAACTTCAAAGGAGATACAAACAAACATCCAGACCCCCCCAATTAAATGCAATACACAAAAAGGATACACCGTCTGAATGACCCCTCACCCATGTCTTGGATAATACATTACACACAGTTACAATTATAATACACATATAGGATTTTAATAATCAGGTCTTGGGCCTGACACCTCCCCCTTTAGATGGGGACAGAGAGATCTTGCCTCTCCAGGCTGAAAGATCTGTCTCCATTACTCATCTATTTCTCCCTGAAACGATCGTACCAGTACTTCTGCCTTGACTGGGCTACTGTGAGGCTGTCATGTACCAGCCCAGTCAATGTCTGCATCCTGTCTCTGAATCTCAGAACATACTCCACCACAGAAGTCTCAGGGGCAGGTAGCCCCCCTTCCCATTCCTCCCTAACTAAATCTCGGGGTCCCCGCAGTTTGTGACCATATAATAACTCAAAGGGCGACCTGTACCTCCCTGTAAGCAAATAACAGATGGGGTAAATACTTTTCCCAGTCTCTGCCCTCCGATTCTACAAATATTTTTAGCATTTGTTTCAAGGTGTCATTGTTACCGGACACTCTGTCCAACCAATGTAGAGGGTTGTGATCAGTTATGACAGTAAAATCCCTGCCATACAGGTATGGCTGTAATTTTTGCAAAGCCCAGACCACAGCTAGACATTCCTTCTCTATGACTGCATAGGCCACTCCCAAATGTCCTGCCAGGGGGGTCTCATGGGCCAACCTCAGCAGCTCTTTCCTGTACTGCCTAGGAACCACTAACAGCCTTTCTCCCTCCGGGGCCCTAAGCATGCCTTTGGAAAGGGACTCCCAGTACAAGATATAATTTTCCCAATATACCCGATGCCCCTCTGTGTCAACATCTGTATGCTCAGCAAGTTGTCTCAGCCCTTCAAGGGAAGGGGCACTGCGCAGAGCTTCCCGGAAATGCTAATTTCCCTCCCCCCCATCTTGGGGCATCAGGGAGCACATTTCCCCCAGGTGAACTAGCATCTCCACCTTCCTCTCCCTCAGTTCCAGACATAACAATGTTACAGGCATCATACACAGGGCTATCACGCCTTCCCTCCTCCTCCTTAGGCTCACAGGATTGGGACATATCACTCACTGCTGGTCCCTCATCCTTAAATGTCACCAGGGGCACATCAGCCCCTCCCCCTAGCCCATCTCCACTAGGTTTTGGCATTGGCAATGCATTGTCACCACATTTTACAATACACCCCATTTCACTTTTGGAAAACATTACTGGTTCAGTCACAGGTAAACAATTATCCATTCCCTGCACTCCCTCCCAGTTACCACATTTCACAATACACCCCACTTCACTTTTGGAAAACATTACTGGTTCAGTCACAGGTAAACATTTATCAATCCCATGCACTCCCTCCCAGTTACCACATTTCACAATACACCCCATTTCACTTTTGGAAAACATTACTGGTTCAGTCACAGGTAAACATTTATCAATCCCCTGCACTCCCTCCCAGTTACCACGTTTCACAATACACCCCACTTGACTTTTGGAAAACATTACTGGTTCAGTCACAGGTAAACATTTATCAATCCCCTGCACTCCCTCCCAGTTACCACATTTCGCAGTGTCTCCCAAAGTCTCGCACAGTACCTCAGAATGAATAGGGCTCTCTCTTAGCCCATCCGGTGTGCAGGTAGTGTCCTCTGGAGCATAATGACAGAGCGTCCGACCCAAATCATTCCTCAGCAGAACATTAACAGGGATGTCCTCAGAGACCCCCACCTCCCGCAAACCTTTGCCTCTACCCCAATCCAGGTACACACGGGCCATGGGCACAGCAGGCCGCACACCTCCAATTCCTTTAAAGCCATGGTTCTTCCAGGGATGATGTTCCCTGTATCCACCACTTCAGGCCACACCAAGGTAAAGGAGGCTCCAGAATCTCGCAAACCCACTGTCACCCGGTCACCCACAGTTACACTCTGCAGGTTATCCGCTCTTTTCTCCACCGCTCCAGACACCAGAAGAACGGCTGTGTGTCCTCCAGCTACTTGTGGAGAATTCATTTTGTTGGGGCAAGTGGGACTCAGGTGCCCAATATTGTTGCATCTGTAACATCGGCGGGTGTCCCCCTGACCCAATGTGGCTCCTGTTGCTTTTGGTGCTGATCGCAAGAATTTTCCGGCTGGCTTGGTGCTGCTGGTGGTGCTCTGTGGGTGTGTGGCTCCCCTCCAGGTACTTGCTCCAGCTTGTGCAGATCCATGCTTGTTACGCCGAGCGCTCCGGGTCCCCGCTCCTCCCCGGAGCGCTCGCTACATCCTCGCTACTGCAGCGCCCCGGTCAGATCCACTGACCGGGTGCGCTGCGATACCGCCTCCAGCCGGGATGCGATTCGCGATGCGGGTGGCGCCCGCTCGCGATGCGCACCCCGGCTCCCGTACCTGACTCGCTCTCCGTCGGTCCTGTCCCGGCGCACGCGGCCCCGCTCCCTAGGGCGCGCGCGCGCCGGGTCTCTGCGATTTAAATGGCCACTGCGCTACTGATTGGCGTAGTGGTTCTAATTAGTGTGTTCACCTGTGCACTCCCTATGTATACCTCACTTCCCCTGCACTCCCTCGCCGGATCTTGTTGCCATCGTGCCAGTGAAAGCGTTTCCTTGTGTGTTCCTAGCCTGTGTTCCAGACCTCCTGCCGTTGCCCCTGACTACGATCCTTGCTGCCTGCCCCGACCTTCTGCTACGTCCGACCTTGCTTTTGTCTACTCCCTTGTACCGCGCCTATCTTCAGCAGTCAGAGAGGTTGAGCCGTTGCTAGTGGATACGACCTGGTTACTACCGCCGCAGCAAGACCATCCCGCTTTGCGGCGGGCTCTGGTGAATACCAGTAGTGACTTAGAACCGGTCCACTAGCACGGTCCACGCCAATCCCTCTCTGGCACAGAGGATCCACCTCCTGCCAGCCGGCATCGTGACAGTAGATCCGGCCATGGATCCCGCTGAAGTTCCTCTGCCAGTTGTCGCCGACCTCACCACGGTGGTCGCCCAGCAGTCGCAACAGATAGCGCAACAAGGCCACCAGCTGTCTCAACTGACCGTGATGCTACAGCAGCTACTACCACAGCTTCAGCAATCATCTCCTCCGCCAGCTCCTGCACCTCCTCCGCAGCGAGTGGCCGCTTCCAGCCTACGACTATCCTTGCCGGATAAATTTGAGGGGGACTCTAAGTTTTGCCGTGGCTTTCTTTCACAATGTTCCCTGCACTTGGAGATGATGTCGGACCAGTTTCCTACTGAAAGGTCTAAGGTGGCTTTCGTAGTCAGCCTTCTGTCTGGGAAAGCTCTGTCATGGGCCACACCGCTCTGGGACCGCAATGACCCCGTCACTGCCTCTGTACACTCCTTCTTCTCGGAAATTCGAAGTGTCTTTGAGGAACCTGCCCGAGCCTCTTCTGCTGAGACTGCCCTGCTGAACCTGGTCCAGGGTAATTCTTCCGTTGGCGAGTACGCCATACAATTCCGTACTCTTGCTTCCGAACTATCCTGGAATAATGAGGCCCTCTGCGCGACCTTTAAAAAAGGCCTATCCAGCAACATTAAAGATGTTCTGGCCGCACGAGAAATTCCTGCTAACCTGCATGATCTCATTAATCTAGCCACTCGCATGCGTTTTTCCGAAAGGCGTCAGGAGCTCCGCCAGGATATGGACTTTGTTCGCACTAGGCGTTTTTTCTCCCCGGCTCCTCTCTCCTCTGGTCCTCTGCAATCCGTTCCTGTGCCTCCCGCCGTGGAGGCTATGCAAGTTGACCGGTCTCGCTTGACACCTCAAGAGAGGACACGACGCCGCATGGAGAATCTTTGCCTGTACTGTGCCGGTACCGAACACTTCCTGAAGGATTGTCCTATCCGTCCTCCCCGCCTGGAAAGACGTACGCAGACTCCGCACAAAGGTGAGACAGTCCTTGATGTCAACTCTGCTTCTCCACGTCTTACTGTGCCTGTGCGGATATCTGCCTCTACCTTCTCCTTCTCTACTATGGCCTTCTTGGATTCCGGATCTGCAGGAAATTTTGTTTTGGCCTCTCTCGTCAACAGGTTCAGCATCCCGGTGACCAGTCTCGCCAGACCCCTCTACATCAATTGTGTTAACAATGAAAGATTGGACTGTACCATACGTTACCGCACGGAGCCCCTTCTAATGTGCATCGGACCTCATCACGAAAAAATTGAGTTTTTGGTCCTGCCCAATTGCACTTCCGAAGTTCTCCATGGACTACCATGGCTTCGGCGCCATTCCCCAACCCTTGATTGGTCCACAGGGGAGATCAAGAGCTGGGGTACCTCTTGTTTCAAAGACTGCCTTAAACCGGCCCCCAGTACTCCCTGCCGTGACCCTGTGGTTCCCCCTGTAACCGGTCTCCCTAAGGCCTATATGGACTTTGCTGACGTATTTTGCAAAAAACAAGCTGAGACTTTACCTCCTCACAGGCCTTATGACTGTCCTATTGACCTCCTCCCGGGCACTACTCCACCCCGGGGCAGAATTTATCCCCTGTCCGCCCCAGAGACTCTTGCTATGTCCGAATACATCCAGGAAAATTTAAAAAAGGGGTTTATCCGCAAATCCTCCTCTCCTGCCGGAGCTGGATTTTTCTTTGTGTCCAAGAAAGATGGCTCCCTACGTCCTTGCATTGACTACCGCGGACTTAATAAAATCACGGTAAAGAACCGCTACCCCCTACCTCTTATCTCTGAACTCTTTGATCGCCTCCAAGGTGCCCACATCTTTACCAAACTGGACTTAAGAGGTGCTTATAATCTCATCCGCATCAGGGAGGGGGACGAATGGAAAACTGCATTTAACACTAGAGATGGACACTTTGAGTATCTGGTCATGCCCTTTGGCCTGTGCAACGCCCCTGCCGTCTTCCAAGACTTTGTTAATGAAATTTTTCGTGATCTCTTATATTCCTGTGTTGTTGTGTATCTGGACAATATTCTGATTTTTTCTGCCAACTTAGAAGAACACCGCCAGCATGTCCGCATGGTTCTTCAGAGACTTCGAGACAATCAACTTTATGCCAAAATGGAGAAATGTCTGTTTGAATGTCAATCTCTTCCTTTCCTAGGATACTTGGTCTCTGGCCAGGGACTACAAATGGATCCAGATAAACTCTCTGCCGTCTTAGATTGGCCACGCCCCTCCGGACTCCGTGCTATCCAACGTTTTTTGGGGTTCGCCAATTATTACAGACAATTTATTCCACATTTTTCCACCATTGTGGCTCCTATCGTGGCTTTAACCAAGAAGAATGCCAATCCTAAGTCCTGGCCTCCTCAAGCGGAAGACGCTTTTAAACGGCTCAAGTCTGCCTTTTCTTCTGCTCCCGTGCTCTCCAGACCTGACCCATCTAAACCCTTCCTATTGGAGGTTGATGCCTCCTCAGTGGGAGCTGGAGCGGTTCTTCTACAAAAAAACTCTTCCGGGCATGCTGTTACTTGTGGTTTTTTTTCTAGGACCTTCTCTCCGGCGGAGAGGAACTACTCCATCGGGGATCGAGAGCTACTGGCCATTAAATTAGCACTTGAGGAATGGAGGCATCTGCTGGAGGGATCAAAATTTCCAGTTATCATTTACAGCCTTGGTCTCTGATTGGTATGGACTTTATTACAGACTTACCCCCATCCCGTGGCAACACTGTGGTTTGGGTGGTCGTTGATCGATTTTCCAAGATGGCACATTTTATTCCTCTTCCTGGTCTTCCTTCAGCGCCTCAGTTGGCAAAACAATTTTTTGTACACATTTTTCGTCTTCACGGTTTGCCCACGCAGATCGTCTCGGATAGAGGCGTCCAATTCGTGTCAAAATTTTGGAGGGCTCTCTGTAAACAACTCAAGATTAAATTAAACTTCTCTTCTGCTTATCATCCTCAATCCAATGGGCAAGTAGAAAGAATTAACCAGGTCCTGGGTGACTATTTACGGCATTTTGTTTCCTCCCGCCAGGATGACTGGGCAGATCTTCTACCATGGGCCGAATTCTCGTACAACTTCAGAGTCTCTGAATCCTCTTCCAAATCCCCATTTTTCGTGGTGTACGGCCGTCACCCTCTTCCCCCCCTCCCTACTCCCTTGCCCTCTGGTTTGCCCGCTGTGGATGAAATAACTCGTGATCTTTCCACCATATGGAAAGAGACCCAAAATTCTCTCTTACAGGCTTCATCTCGCATGAAAAAGTTTGCCGATAAGAAAAGAAGAGCTCCCCCCATTTTTTCTCCCGGAGACAAGGTATGGCTCTCCGCTAAATATGTCCGCTTCCGTGTCCCCAGCTACAAATTGGGACCACGCTATCTTGGTCCTTTCAAAATTTTGCGCCAGATTAATCCTGTCTCTTACAAACTTCTTCTTCCTCCTTCTCTTCGTATTCCTAATGCCTTTCATGTCTCTCTTCTTAAACCACTCATCATCAACCGTTTCTCTCCCAAACTTGTCTCTCCCACTCCTGTTTCCGGCTCTTCGGACATCTTCTCCGTAAAGGAGATACTGGCCTCCAAGAAGGTCAGAGGGAAAACCTTTTTTTTGGTCGATTGGGAGGGCTGTGGTCCTGAAGAGAGATCCTGGGAACCTGAGGACAATATCCTAGACAAAAGTCTGGTCCTCAGGTTCTCAGGCTCCAAGAAGAGGGGGAGACCCAAGGGGGGGGGTACTGTTACGCCGAGCGCTCCGGGTCCCCGCTCCTCCCCGGAGCGCTCGCTACATCCTCGCTACTGCAGCGCCCCGGTCAGATCCACTGACCGGGTGCGCTGCGATACCGCCTCCAGCCGGGATGCGATTCGTGATGCGGGTGGCGCCCGCTCGCGATGCGCACCCCGGCTCCCGTACCTGACTCGCTCTCCGTCGGTCCTGTCCCGGCGCGCGCGGCCCCGCTCCCTAGGGCGCGCGCGCGCCGGGTCTCTGCGATTTAAAGGGCCACTGCGCCACTGATTGGCGCAGTGGTTCTAATTAGTGTGTTCACCTGTGCACTCCCTATGTATACCTCACTTCCCCTGCACTCCCTCGCCGGATCTTGTTGCCATCGTGCCAGTGAAAGCGTTTCCTTGTGTGTTCCTAGCCTGTGTTCCAGACCTCCTGCCGTTGCCCCTGACTACGATCCTTGCTGCCTGCCCCGACCTTCTGCTACGTCCGACCTCGCTTTTGTCTACTCCCTTGTACCGCGCCTATCTTCAGCAGTCAGAGAGGTTGAGCCGTTGCTAGTGGATACGACCTGGTTACTACCGCCGCAGCAAGACCATCCCGCTTTGCGGCGGGCTCTGGTGAATACCAGTAGTGACTTAGAACCGGTCCACTAGCACGGTCCACGCCAATCCCTCTCTGGCACAGAGGATCCAACTCCTGCCAGCCGGCATCGTGACAATGCTTTGCTGTTGGTGCCCGGTTGTTGGCAAAGTCATCTCCAAGTTCTGCTGCTTCCGTTGCTGTCTTGGGCTTGCGGTCCAATATCCACTCTCTGGCTTCAAAGCTCCGTGTTTGGAGAAACTGATCCAGGACCATCAAGTCCTCCAGGGCCTCATAGGTAGTGACTTGTAGGCCCCCAGTCCATTGCCTGAATGCAGTCCTTAGCTGACCTGCGTGTTCAGTGCAGCTTTCTGTGGCACTTTGTTGCAAAGTCCGAAACTTTTTCCGATAAGCCTCTGGAGTCAGATTAAAACTTTTTAGCAGGGCAGATTTTATTGCCTCATAGTCCTGGTCACTCTCAGAGGGAAGCGAAGCAAACATATCCAGAGCTTTCCCTCGCAGCCGTGGGGTTAGATATCGTCCCCACTGTTCCTTTTTAACCTTTTCAAATCCCCGCAGGAACACATCCAGATCACCATCTTTCTCCAACATGGGGAAATGTTCCAAGCAAGGTTTGTGGTCTCCTTGATCCAGCACATCACTGCGTGCGGATGATGCATCCCCTCTCAGCCTCAGAACCTCCAGTTCATGCCTCCGCTGGGCCTCTCTCTCTGCCGCCTCTCTCTCTGCGGCTCGTGCCTGGGCCTCTCTCTCTGCGGCTCATGCCTGGGCCTCTCTCTCTGCCGCTCGTGCCTGGGCCTCTCTCTCTGCAGCTCGTGCCTCTCTCTCTCTCTGCAGTTTGGTACTGGAGAAGCAGTTGGAGTTTCATATTGGCATCCACATTCCCAAGGTGTTGTAAGGCAGTCCAAGGCCTCATGTAGAGTACTGTCCTGATGGGGAGTAATGTTGTACTCCCCAGGAGATATCAGTCCTTGGATGGCAGTTCCAGCTGTAGGACTTTGTCTCATTTCACTCAGCTCTTCTGTATGGGCATCATACTCCACAAGATCAGCAATAAGTTGTTCCTTGTTCTTTCCTGCAATAGGGATGCCCTTTTCTTGGCACATTAGCTACAGTGCAGGCTTGGACTGCTTGCGATATGCCTCCATATTTCCGAGATGAGACAGAGGAGGTAAAACAGGAGATGGGGAGGACAGAACTGTCTTGTACTCTTTTTGTATGTCTTTTAAACCAGCACTGAGCTCTGTCTTTGGAATTTACACACAAGAATATGTATGCAATTTATTTTTAGTGCTAAGATTTCCTTACAGGTAAAATCCAGCAAGCACTAAAAATCTCTAAATATATCCCGACGCTGCCACCAGTTGTCACGATCACACCCTAACGGTCGAGCCAAGACATTAGAGAGAGTGTGATGGTGCAAGGGTTAAGGCCACCAGACCTCTGGGTATCCACTACTAGTCCCAGCAAGTCACCAAATTAACCCTTAGATAAACGTGTTTCACCAGAGCTTCCTTCAGAAAGGGGAGCTCATACATTTAGAAGAGTTTGGCAAGACAAGTTCAGAAAGCAAAAATTAAGTCCTTACAGCATAATGGTATAGCCGTCCTTGTGAGTGAGAGTCCAGCTCTTGTCAGCTTTTGGCACAGCCTTGAACACCCTGAGTCTAGCATTGTTAAGTATTATATATCTGCCTTTTTGGAGGGAAACTCCATTCCCCCCTCCCCTCTGATCCCACCAGGGGGGCATCTCTGTTCCTAGCCCTCTTATCTGGTTGATTATATGATGGGACCAGAGTGCCCTTACATCCTGCTGCTTCAAAGGGCCTCTGACTTCAAAGCAGATACAAACAAACATCCAGACCCCCCAATAAAATGCAATACACAAAAAGGATACACCGTCTGAATGACCCCTCACCCATGTCTTGGATAATACATTACACACAGTTACAATTATAATACACATATAGGATTTTAATAATCAGGCCTTGGGCCTGACAGATGACACTTTGCTATTTACTTGATGATAAGATTCTGAACCTTTATATGTTTTTAATGTGATTGAAAAAATGCCCACTAGGTGGCTCTGTTCTGTTCCCTAAGTCAAACAGTTAGTTTGGTCTCCTTCCGGCCTGGCAGGAGACCAAACTCAGGAAGTGCTTGTGGGGCATTGCGAGTCACAGCTCTCGCAGGCGTCGGTGATGTCGCGCCTGCTGGAGAATGCCCACTTTCTCCTGCTGGGAGCTCACACAATGTGAGTAAGGGGAAAAGTATGATACAGAGCTTTTTAAAGTGCTGACATTTTTTTTAAAGGCAGAAGGGGTGTTAGGAGTAGTTAGGAAATATAATCTGAGTTAGTTTAGAAAATATAGTTTGATGACAAGTGTTCTTTAAAGGGGTTGTCAAGTGGAAAGTAAATTTTCTATTGTTCCTAGGCTGCCTACAAAAATAATAAACACTTTAATTCACCTTCCACTGCTCCCTCGTAGTTCCAGGATCCAGGCACCCCATCTCCGGCCGGTCTGCTTTGCACCCCATCTCCGGACGGTCTGATGTAATGTCACAGCGCGTCTCTGCCAATCACTGGCCGCAGCAGTGTCCCGCCTAAGCCAGTGATTGTCGAGCTGCACTGTCAGTTCCCCCGGCTGTAGACACTATGCTCTGCAGCTCGGGGGAAAGCAATGTCACCAGCCGCGGACGGGGCACCTCAATACGGGAGCTATGAGCGACTGGCAGAAGGTGAGTTAAATTGTTTATTATTTTTGTAATGCAGAAAGGATGTGGAGAAAAAAGACCTGTGTATCCCAGGCGCTGCTGACTCTTTACATCATAATGGAGTGAGACAGGGGGGTTCTTTAGTTATCAATGGCAGGACTGTTTATTAGCAAATAAAACAAACAAAACATGGATGATGCATTTCAAGAGAAACACCCGCTTCTTCAGATCAGTGAGCAGCCTGGGGACAGTGGTAAATTAAATGTTTCCACTGGACAACCACTTTAATATATTTATTTAAGGAGCTTTTCGCTGTGAGGAAGAGGCAATACAAAATTTATAGAGCTAGATTCTAGGGTCTCAAAAATTCTTGAGTTCTCACATCGTATCCAATTATTATATCTAATAAAAAATATGAAAACACGCCTAGACAACTATATAAAACCTACTATGATTATGTTCTCACAGAGAGTCCAGGATGGATACAAGCCTGCTTGGCTAGCTGAGGATCTAAGATTCGATTGGGACTGATTTACAAATAGATGTGCATGTATGTATGGGTGAAATGTTTTTATATATCCATATGACATGAACCTTCTATGTATTTTTTGGAAATTTGGAATTTTTGGAATATCAAATTATCAGTAACTTTAAAGGGGTATTACGTTTTTTATTATTTGACTATGCTACAGGGGCTGTAAAGTTAGTGTAGTTTATAATATGGTGTCTGTACCTGTCTGTGATGGTGGTCTAGAAATTCTTCTGTGATTTTTTTCCCAAGGTTTATTTTTAACAGCATACAAAATGAGTGTCCCAGGTTGCAGTGTGGCTTTAGACATTACATCACTAGTCAGGTGATCAGAGGGACCCTGTCTTTGCTTCAATGGGTGGAGCGACCACTGGGTGAGAGGAAGATTTTGCAACAGCTGGAGGTACCCGGTCAGAAAACACTGGTCTATTGCATTGAAGAGATCTAAGGTGTGTTTCAATGGGTGGGGTGGCTTATGTGTGAGAAGGAGAAAAGTGGCCTCAAACTTACAAACAAGGAATGATGGGATTTGTAGTTTAAGGGAACAAACTCCAACAGGAAAAAGCCAGTTCACAAAAAGATAGCCTCAGATTTATAATAATCTCATGACATAGACATTTAGCCCCAAGACAAACATGGATCCTTCCTAAGCATGGCTATTACTTTCTGGCAGGTAGGCAGGTAGGTACTTAAATCACCTTATGGTGGCATTTATCACTTTTACAGTGACATGTTGCTCTTGTTTTGCTTTTAACATTGATTATTAAAGTTCAAAGATTTTATAGTTTTTTTTTAATTGGGAGCTGGATTTTTTTTACCTTTTTTGTTGCTATGGTGGATAACCCCTTTAATACTGCTGTCTATGTGTGTTTTCATATATTTTATTTTATTATTTTATACTGTAAAATTCCACCTGAGAGCACTTTTACATTATAATAATACATAACAATACAAGTAGTGCAAACGTGGATGGGGGACATGTTTTGATCAAAAAGTGCGCTAAGAGCCTCCATTTTTTGACCAAGAGTGCTGCTGCAACCTTCTTTTTTATATACTCTGTATTTGCCACAGCAGCGTGCACCCGTGCATTATGTAGTTGTGCTGGCTATGTTTCTTTTTGTTTTTGCTGTGCAATCAAATAACAACTCATGTACATTGACATATACATATGATTTCATATGGAGGCATTCAGAGTCATATGGAGGCATTCTTTATTGATTGAAAAAAATGGTGGTAGGTTACCTTTAATGGCAATTCAAACAGCACAGGGGTTGTCCGGTGAAAATTTCCTTATCCCTATCCACATGATAGGGGATAAGTATACGATCTCCAGAATGGGACCCCAGGTTTTACTCAGTGAGAGCCTCTTATGTAGATGGCACATGCTCCATTCATTTGTTTGAAAGCGCTGCAGATGCCAGAGTCCAGCATTAGTGCATCTCCGGGGCTCCCATAAAAATGAGTGGAGCAGGTGCTGGTTACAGGTGACTATCAAAAGGTGATACTTACTGGGTTTCCAGAAATAGAAAGCTCTTGTAGAGTAGGGATTGCCTCCAGTTCTGAAACTTCCTGTTTAATAATATGAAACAAAGATTTACTAAAGTTCCGTGTACGTTTTTTGTTACATCTTTAGTGCTGCTTACATGTTGCATGAAAATACTGATGATAACCTGGTAGGTTTTATTCACATTTACATAGGAGGATCTGATGCATGTAAAATGATGAACACCACAATGGAATCCTGATGTACCTCATCATAAGTCAATATGGTCCCTCAGGTGTCACTGTTATCTGTTCTAAGTATACTTCATAGAAAGATTCAGTGTGGAAATCATCCATCTGTAGCTTACCTTTATTCGTGTGCAAACAAATAAAAACACAAGGTAGTGGGAGGTAAGGACAGACAGGGCCTTACGACACCCCTTCTATGTCTGTCCTTACCTACCCGCTGCCTCGTGTTTACTTGTTTGCACGGGAATAAAGACAATACACTATAGACTGGTGAGTGCCATGCTGATTTTTTCTATAAAGTATGGATATTACCTACAAACTGCACCACCCACAGAATCTCCATAACAATTCCAGTACAATTTTAGCAACACAGCTCACATGTACCTTTCAAGACCCACAATGACATCTAAGTTCTATTAACACTCTTTTTGCTTGCAGAAGGCATGTCTATGTCCTGATGGTGGCCACACATAATGGGAAGTTGTGCACCCCTGCTATAAATAAGACCTCACATTTTACCTGAATTTTATTAAATCCAATAAACAGTTTCTTCAATTTAACAAGTGGGTGTAGATTGTTAACATCACGGAGTCTGTTTTCTTCCATACGGAGGGAGATGAGAGAACTCTGCTTGGCAAATGAAGTCTCTGTGATCACTTTAATACGGTTATGGTCCAGCACAAGTTCTTGAAGAAACTGTAAACCTTCCAGTCCTTCCACTTGGCTTATCTCATTTCCTATAGAGAGAAACAGCACAGGACAGTTGGTAACCCTGCAGTTAGGATATCTAATATACCGGTGAAACTCAAAAAATTTGAATATTGTGCAAAAGTCTATTGTATTTCAGTAACGCAACTTAAAAGGAAAGGAAGCAGGAAGTGCTCCAATCTCCTGGTAGATGGATGCGTTGACCCTGGACTTAAAGGGGTACTCCGGTAAAAAACAATTCTTTTTAAATCAACAGGTGCCAGAAAGTTAAACAGATATGTAAATTAACTAGTATAGGAGAAAAGAGAAACGAGGGAGAGCAACTTCCGTATATGAGTGATACCAGGATTGGGGGACTGCAGCGGTTTTCAGGGTCCAGTTACTCCGTAGTACCTGCGGGGTGCATGCGACCAGATAAAGTACCAATATACCAAAGCATAAGAATGTAGCATTCACTCACCGCGTAAACGGCTACTAAGTTCCCGGCTGGAAGGGGTCAAGGGTCAGCGTCTTCAGGGCTTCAGGAGCGCTCAGAGGCTACAACCGGTAGTTTCACGCGCTGCAGCGTGCTTCGTCTGGATGAGGCCGGACAAAGCACGCAGCAGTGCGTGAAACTACCGGTTGTAGCCTCTGAGCGCTCCTGAAGCCCTGAAGACGCTGACCCGTGACCCCTTCCAGCCGGGAACTTAGTAGCCGTTTACGCGGTGAGTGAATGCTACATTCTTTTGCTTTGGTAGATTTGTAAATTACTTCTATTAAAACATCTTAACCCTTCCAGTACTTATCAGCTGCTGTATGCTCCACAGAAAGTTCTTTTCTTTTAAAATGTATTTTCTGTCTGACACCTCTGTCCTTGTCAGGAACTGTCCAGAGCAGGAGAGGTTTGCTATGGGGATTTGCTCCTGCTCTTGACAGTTCCTGAGACAGACAGAGGTGTTAGGCAGAATTTTTTTTTTTAAATAAAAGAACTTCCTGTGGAGCATACAGCAGCAGATAAGCACTGTAAAGGTTAAGATTAAAAAAATAAGTAATTTACAAATCTGTTTAACTTTCTGGCACCAGTTGATTTAAAAATAATAGTTTCAGGCAATAGATGATTTCATGAGCTGTAAGCCATAATCATCACAATCATGAGAAATCATGGCTTGAACTATCTTGCTTTGCATGTAATGAGTCTCTCTCATTTATTAGTTTCACCTTTTAAGTTGCATTACTGAAATAAATGAACTTACCACCCATAACAGAGCTTGTTTTCTCTTTCCTTACCCACCCCTTTCCATGACCCATGTGAAAGTTCACCACCGCCTAATAGCAAAATGAATAGAACAATAAAAGCTGTCCCTCTCTCTGTCCCCCTTGAGTTCTATACCATGATCTTCTTATATGGTATGTGTGTTTCCTAGGGTGAAATTACACTAAAACTGTATATTAAGTGATTATGCATTAAAGGGTACTCCGGTGAAAACGTTTTTTCTTTTAAATCAACTGGTGGCAGAAAGTTAAACATATTTGTAAATTACTTCTATTAAAAAATCTTAATCCTTCCGGTACTTATTATCTGCTGAATGCTACAGAGGAAATTTCTTTCTTTTTGGAACACTGATGACATCACGAGCACAGTGCTCTCTGCTGACATCTCTGTCCATTTTAGCAACCATGCATATGTATGCTAAGGGTAGCATGGTGGCTCAGTGGTTAGCACTGCTCCCTTGCAGTGCTGGGGACTTGGGTTCAAATCCCACTAAGGACAACAATAAATAAATTGTTATTATTATTATAAGAACGTCAGCAGAGAGAACTGTGCTCGTGATGTCATCAGAGAGCATTCCAAAAAGAAAAGAATTTCCTCTGTAGTATTCAGCAGCTAATAAGTACAGGAAGGATTAAGATTTTATAATAGAAGTAATTTACAAATATGTTTAACTTTCTGCCACCAGTTGATTTAAAAGAAAAAAGGTTTTCACTGGAGTACCCCTTTAACCTGTTTCCCATTATGATCTTCTTTTTAAAATATATACTTTTTTAAACAAGTGAAGCAATGGCATATTAATGGGACATGCTAACCCTTAAAAACGTTTGCCCTGCAAATTAGTGAGCACAATTCTATATTTCCAGGAACTTGCAAAACTTGTTGTAAAAAAAAAAAAAAAAAAAAAAGACTGTGTTTTAAGGACAGGTTAATATGATAATTTTTTCACGTTCACTGTTGAATTGCTCTCACCTGTATATATAACAATGAGATGGAGCATGGCCACTCTTGTTCTTAGTTTGATGTTTCTTATAATCAGTGGATAGTCAAGGGGCAGACATCCACTGATCACACCAGTGTTTCCCAACTAGTGTGCCTCCAGCTGTTGCAAAACTACAACTCCCAGCATGCCCGGACAGCCAAAGGCTGTCTGGGCATGCTGGGAGTTGTAGTTTTGCAACAGCTGGGGGCTCACTGGTTGGAAAACACTGGATCACACATTGATGATCCATCTATTGAAAACCTGCAAAAGCCCTCTAAGGCTGGGTTCACATATGTCCGGCATCCGGCATAGGTGAACTCAGCCTAGATCTCTGAACTGATGCCACAACTGATGACAAGTCATCATCAGTTGTATGGCATCAGGCGTCCATCGTTTCTGCATGGCAGACAGGGGAACGCAGCAAGTTGGTGCACGCTGGAGGGAAACTATGCCAGAAGCCTGATATATGTGAACCCAGTCTAAGCTGTGTTTTTACTTACCCTGCAAAAACAGAGATTTCAAGTTTCTCAGTCTGCTGAGCTGCAACTGCTGCAAATTACTGATGCCATTGTAACCCAAGTGGAGCACCTCTAAACTCTGCATTATCGGAGACAGAGACTCCCCAAATAATGTATCTCTGTAATTGAAAAGAAAATATAACCCAAGTGACAATATGAACTTTGTGTTATCCGGGGATTGCATGCAATGCCAAAAATGTTGTACATGCTGGCGACACTTTGATCTGGGTCCAGACTTCCATCTTTTTCAAACTTAAACATGTGGTAGATGGTTTATATGAAATGATACTGTAGTTTAGCCATAGCCCAAGAGATAATAAACCTTTATATCAAATCAGGTTTTTGGTGCGGAGCCTGTTTTACCTGTTATTCTTGCCCTGCTGCCCATATCCACTGGAGTTAACTTTCTGGTGAAGTATCTGCCGATTGGTCAGGTGATTCTGAGACTTCTGTCTGGGCAGGATGGACTCAATGTGGTTGTAGTTAAGATACAAATTCTGTAGAAAAGAAAATATATTAGATCTGTGTTTAATGTAAGGTTGGATTCAAACATAGTATTTTGGTCAGTATTGGATCCTCATTTTGGAATTCATGTTGGTTGGTGTTTATAGCCAAAACCAGGTATGGGAACTTAAAGGGGTACTCAGGTGGAAAACTTTTTTTTAAATCAACTGGTGCCAGAAAGTTAAACAGATTTGTAAATGGCTTCTATTAAAAAATATTAATCCTTCCAGTACTTATTAGCTGCTAAATACTACAGAGGAAATTTTTTTTTTTTTTGGAAGACAGTGCTCTCTGCTGACATCTCTGTCCATTTAGGAAATCCTACTCTGGACAGTTCTTAAAATGGACAGACATGTCAGCAGAGAGCACTGTGCTCGTGATTCAGCAGAGAGCTCGGTGTTTCAAAAAGAAAAGAATTTCCTCTGTAGTATTCAGCAGCTAATAAAGTACTGGAAGGATTAAGATTTTTTTTATAGAAGTAATTTACAAATCTGTTTAATTTTCTGGGACCAGTTGATTTAAAAAAATAAAATAAAATAAAAGTTTTCCACTGGAGTACCCCTTTAACACAGGAAAAGAACAAATCTTTTAATTATAGTTTTTTCATGTGTTGGTTCCACTCATGGCTTTGGCAAACAATAATGATCAACACAAGCTCCAAATGGAGGACTAAATACTGACAAAAAAAAATATGTGTAAATCCAATCAAGCCTGCCCATTTAGTCATCATTCTTCCCATCAGATCTTATGTACTCTGATCTGATCTTCTTATAGGGTACGTTCACATGAGCGGATCCCCAGTGCTTATTTACGCTGCGGATCTGCCGCTGAGGGACCGCTGTATGCTGCCTTTACAATACACTGCTCTGAGCAGACACACTGCGATGTGCGATATACTCGCACATTGCGGCAGCTCTTGGCCTAGCTCATAGAGCAGGGGGAGCGGCCGCGATGTGTGCGAGAACACCGTGCATGCGTAGCGACTCGCACATCGATTCAGTGTGTCTGCTTGTAGCGGCGTATTGCCGCTCCGAGCAGGCACCTTTAAAGGCAGCATACAGCGGTCCTTCAGCGGCGGATCAGCAGCATAATACAAGCTGGGGATCTGCTCGTGTGAATGTAACCTTGTACTAGTACATCACTGTGGTCAGGTAACAGCAAGTTGTATGTAATAGTGCTCCATTCACGGGAAGGGGTTAAAGTTCCTCTAACTTTAGGAATTGCCATCTGCACATCTTTTGCCTCAAATTAGTTATACACATATAATTAGGACTTGAAGATGAATAACAAAGGAGTGCTCTGATTCTAGTAAAAAGCACCATAAAAATAAGAGATATTAGAGTAAAGTATCTGTACTCCCGCAAACATTAAGTGCAAATTCATTAATCCCCAAGTGATTTATATAGATAACCACAAAAATGTTTCCCAGCTGTATAAGGAATTCTAATCTACATGCAGTCCTGTTTTTATGGGGAAGGTATCAGTATGAAATATAAATATATTCTTGATTACCTCTAATGGAAGACTAGCAAATCCATCCCCATCCCTCATATTACTGTAAATACATACATAAGGCAAGACTGAATGCACTACCGTGTATTATTCATAGAGCACTTAACTAGAGAGTCAGGCTGAAAGGATATACAGATTCTATATTAATATTACTTATTTATAGCACCGTCAGACTTGTAGCTAAAACGTCCTTCCAGAGATGCTCTATTATTAGGCCACACAAAGAGCTATGCTTGCCTATGTAACCCCTTTACACAGCTGATATAGATGCTATGGGGATATTTATCATTAGGTGTCTATTGTAGACACAGATCTTACCCCTTTACACTGCTTGTCTAATTTACACTCTTGCTCAAAATGTACAAAAGTTGCGCATGTCCTTTGATAAATTTTGCACAAATAAAGAAACGCCCCCCCCCTCCCTTGCTCTACCGTGCACACCTTCTCTACCTCACACTTCACAGAGCTGTGGCATTTTCCCGCTGTACACTGCTCACATAGCTAGAAGTGCTGGAGCAGCAGTGTGTGCTGAACAAACCTCTGCACAATAGCAAAATAAATCTTTATAAAGTACACAGTATGTCTGTGTTTAAAAAATATGTAATTTTGCTGAACAATGTGTCCCCTTACCTCTATATCAGTGCTTACCAACGAGAATGCCTCCAAGTGTTGCAAAACTTGGCATGCTAGGAGTTGCAGTTTTGCAAAAGCTGGAGGCACCCTGGGTGGTAAACACTGTGTACGTGTACCAGAGCTGAGTGTGTGATTATGTACATGAAGCAGAAATTAGTGTGCGACATGTGTATGGAGCAAAGCTGAATGGAGAAAAGTATATGGAGCAAAGTGTATGGAGCAAAGCACACCCTCAACTCTGCTACATACACCTGATCACACACTCAGCTCTGCTGCATACACACAATCACACACTCAGCTCTGCTGCATACACAATCACACACTTAGCTCTGCTGCATATACAATCACACACTCAGCTCTGCTGCATACACATGATCACACATATACAAAGACCTAACATCCGTACCTCCTTCTCCCTCCCACACAGTGGTATTCTTAGGGCTCGTTCACACGGCCATCTGCATCCCTTAATAAATGCCCGTTCTGCAATCAGTTTGATAATTTTTAAACGGGTTGCAAACAGCTGATGTCAATGGGATTTTTTTTACAATCCTTTATCACCCGTTTGCACACGTTTGCTTCCTATTCCGTTTTTTTCGACGGGAGAAAAGAGTTTCCATGCAGTATTTTTTCTCCCGTCAAAAACAACGGAATAAAAATGGATATTATAAATTTAATATTGAAGTCTACAGCAAACAGATGAATATTAAATGTCATACTTTGCCCCCGGCTTATAATATCCGTTTCTGAAGTGTTATCACTTCTGAGCATGCTCAGAAGAGGTGACATCAGCAGACTCCTGCAGTGCTGAGGGACTACTACTACTCCAATCTCATTTCCATGATGGGAGTAGTAGTTCCCCTAGCTGCCGCCAGCTGGGGAGGCTACATTAGTGTTTGTACTACTACACCCATCATGGAACAGAGTCTGTTCCATGTTGGGGGTAGTAGTACAGGGGATAAGGGATTGATTGCACAATGCGATCAGCAGTTATAAAGCAGGGGAGCAGGCGGCACGCTGTACACTGAGGCCATTGAATTATTATAAACACACTGGGGCCAATTAATTATTATAAATATGCATGGGGGCATATATTTGGGGGTCAAAGTAGTAGTTTAAAAACCTCCTCGGTGCCAGCCATTCAGGGCTCCTGGCGGGGGATTTGAAAATGAAAGTTTATACAGTAGTATATACATCACAGGGGAGCACAGCATGCTGCCCGCTCCCCTGCTTTATAACTGCTGATTGCATCAGGTCTCAGAAGTGAGACCCAGTGCGATCAATCCCTTATCCCCTGTACTACTACCCCCAACATGGAACAGACTCTGTTCCATGATGGGGGTAGTAGTACAAACACTAATGTAGCCTCCCCAGATGCCTGCAGACTCCCGCAGCCAGGGAACTACTACTCCCATCATGGAAAGGAGTCTGTTCCATGATGAGAGTAGTAGTAGTCTGTCTGCAGGAGGCGGCTGGTACGTGTGCTCCTTGATGTTCTGTATTTGCGTAAAAAATGTCGGCAATGCACAAAGTTTGACAGCGTAAACAAACTTTGCGCAGGTAATAAATTAGTGTCCACTGCATTTTTTGCTCCACAAACAATAGACAACATCTGAAAATGTTCCTACAAAAAAGACGCAATGAGTGACACTGCGCAAAATTATGCGTAAAAAAAATAAACATCAAAAAGGGGTAAAATCATTGATAAATGTCCCCCTATGTGCCCACACTGTCACTGCTTAATCTATAAAGCTCATATTCTGAGAACAGATCTATATGATCACTCAGCTGGGAATACCCTGCTAACTGCTGGTTATATAGAATTTGAGCTTACGGATGCAAGAAAGAGAACCTGGCATGTCTGCTGTCTATTTTAATAAATGCTCGCATTCCCAATGAAATAATAATTCTGGAGCACCTTATCTGTGCATAACTGTGCATTGTGCTTTTCCTCTATAATTTTTCCTGGAGATGTATGCATAAACTGGCATTTCAGCTGTCATTAGGATACGTATCTACAAAGCCGAACATTATCAAAAATGACTGGACAATGTAGAGAGTGTAGGGAAACTCCCAGTAAGGTCTTGTTCATACAGCAGAAAATCTGCGGAATGTGCAGCTGAAAAAAACGGTGGCCATTCTGAAAATAGCATGTTCCGTCAGCGCTAGGTCTGCTCAAAAATGCACCTCTCCATAGAAGGCAATGCATTACGAAAAGAATCGACATGTCGATTCTTTTGGCGGAGGTCAGAATTGGGAAATTATGCCGTGTGCACAGTTCAGCAGAAACCTATTGAAAGAAATGGAATTGCTGCTGCAACGGAATTTCCGAGCATAATTCTTCCGTGGGATTCCAATCGGAACATGGCCTAACACCAAGTTTTCAATTTATTCAAACATTTTCCAGGAGGAATAACAAAGAAACTTAACGCAATCTAAATGCCCCAGAATTTTTATTTTATACAACTATTGTGTAAAACAAACAGGTCAAGAAAAAGATGTATGCCCCTTTGTCCTTTATTTAGCAAAAATATAAAACACCATACGTAAAGGTTTTACCTGATTGTATTCCAGTTTTCTCTGCAATAGGTGAAGCAATCTGTATTACTCATTCTACCTATATAGATCACCCCCTTATTCAGACCAGATTTCATATGACAGATTTCCAGGTCCCCATATATTAAACATAGCTGCCATTAAAGTAGACTACCCCCCATTAAAGTAGACTACCCCCATGGAAAACCACTTTTCTGTTCAATTTTGGGTGTCTTCTCTAAGAGCAAATGGCTGTTTTTGCAATAAGGTCCTAAGAAGCTAGCTTTGCCTCTGATACTTAGTGTTCTACTGGGTTACATGTTAGTTTTTAACACTTGAAATATACAATTAAGGAGTTATTGCTCACCATATTTATGCCATATTAACAGACAAAGCTCCTCCCGGAAAGGTGCAAGGCTACCCATAGGCCTCTGGGCTAGCAGCAATAAGAGTAAAACAGAAGTTTAGTCAGAACTACGATCCATAGGGTTAAAATGCAAAAGTCTTTATTGTAGATTCAACTAAGACATCAGAACAGGGTTAACCAGTGCAGCGTTGTTCTTTTATCCCTGTTCTGATGACCAAGTTGAATCTACAATAAAGACTTCTGCATTTTAACCCTATCGATTGTACTGCTGGCTAAGTGTCTGTTTGGATCTTAACACCTAAATTATGTAGATCTGTAATTCATAATTTATAGCTTCACCTAATGTACTTCTAGACCTGTTCTGTTCTTTAGTCATATCCATTGTCCCCTAAGATATAAAATATGTAAAGTATAGGTTTACCCTACTACAGACTGAGCAGAATATATTACAGAACTTGATAAAGAGAAACATTCTTTGAGATTCGCTAATATAAACTAGGGAATTGCTAACAATGCTGCCCTTATTTCAAATTTACAACAAAAAAATATTATTTCTATTGATGCTAATTAGGAACAGAACTATTGGTAGACACATTTGTAGCTTTTAAAGGATATTCCAATCTTTCAACATTGTTTACACGCAGTGAGATTAGTCACTTACTGAAAACCATCCTCACATACAACCACAGGACCTGTTCATGTTCCTGGAGTTCTCTGCTGCCTGTATGTTGTCCTGTACACTAAATATGTAGTTGTCTCCCCTTTGCTCCTACCTGGCGTACAGGATAACACACATCACTTGCCTGCTCCCTGGTTTTCCCCTCTTCTTGTCTCAGGTGAGATTGTGTTTCTCATGCTGGACAGAAGAGTGCAGTGTCCAGTATGCTGCAGAACAGTAGCAGATCTGTGTTGTTTTGTGAAGAGAGTAAGAAATTACAGCTAAAATTCCCCCTTTGTAATAGGCAGGGAAGGAATTGAGGAAATGTCTGTGAGAGGGGAGCGGAATTATGAAAAGTGTAATCCTTTACATGGTAATCCTGCCCAATCCTGTAGCATGTGTCATCACCTGGTGAGCATTAAAATTGATATGTACATGTATTTTTTGTGATTTTTGAGCCCCTTTAAAGGTTTTATTCAACATTTTGACATACTTTGGGGGAGATTTATCAAAACCTGTGTAGCGGAAGAGTGGTGAATTTGCCCATAGCACATTATTTTTCAGAGGCCTTTTTAAAAAATAAAAGAAGCAATCTGGTCGCTATAGGAAACTGCACCACTATTGCTCTACACAAGTTTTAAAAAGTCTGAAACCTGTCCTGATTATGTACCATTTACACATGGTTCATTACAAGAAAGAGCTGATACATTTAAAGGGGTACTCCGGTGCTTAGAGATTTTATCCCCTATCCAAAGCATAGGGGATAAGATGCCTGATCATGAGAGTCCCGCCGCTGGGGACCCCCGTGATCTTGCACGCGGCACCCCGATTGTAATCAGTTCCCGGAGCGTGTTCGCTCAGGGTCTGATTACCGGCGACCACAGGGCCGACGGCGTGTGACGTCACGCCTCCGCCACCGTGTGACGTCATGCTCCGCCCCTCAATGCAAGCCTACAGGAGGGGGCATGATAGCTGTGACGTTACACAGGGCGGAGGCGCGACGTCACACGCCATCAGCTCTGTGGTCGCCGGTAATCAGACCAGGAGCGAACACGCTCCGGGGACTGATTACAAACAGGGTGACGCGTACAAGATCACAGGGGTCCCCAGCTGCGGGACTCTCGCGATCAGGCATCTTATCCCCTATCCTTTGGATAGGGGATAAGATGTCTAAGCACCGGAGAACCCCTTTAAAGGAGATCCAAGTAAAGCAGCAGAGTTCATCAGCCCACCCTTAGATGCCATATATCCGTGCCCGGATCGGTGTAACCCAACACCAGCAGAAATATGTAAAGGAAGGATGAATCCAGCACAGAATTCGTGCTATCCACTTCTTTATTAAAGCACCAACAGATACAGGATAAAAAGTAACACGTTTCACCCAGGTAACCTACTCATACTACAAAAATCAGTGACCAACTGGCCTTATATAGGTGGAAACCCAATCAATAGACAGACAGGTTCACCTGGAAACACCAGAGTCACATGACCAGGGTGACCACCCACCACGACCAGTTACATTATAGCTTGAATGCAAATACAAATGCACATATATATAAAACAGTATTAAAGGGGTTCTCCGGTGCTTACACATCTTTTCCTCTATCCAAAGGATAGGGGATAAGATTCCTGATCACGGGAGTCCCGGGATCATGCACGCGGCACCCCGTTTGTAATCAGTCCCCGGAGCGTGTTCGCTCCGGGTCTGATTACAGGCGACCACTGGGACGGTGGCGTGTGACGAACACGCTCCGGGGACTGATTACAAACCGGGTGCCGCGTGCATGATCCCGGCGGGACTCCCGCGATCAGGCATCTTATCCCCTATCCTTTGGATAGGGGATAAGATGTGTAAGCACCGGAGAACCCCTTTAAATAGAAAAATGTATAATACAAAAGACAAGAAAACATTTAGCCACACAGATGCATAATTATGTGGGTATATGGCTATGAGGCACTGCGCCAATGGGATTCCTTGTTTTCTTGTCTTATTTATTATACATTTTTCTATTTAATACTGTTTTATATATGTGCATTTGTATTTGCATTCAAGCTATGATGTAACTGGTCTTGGTGGGTGGTTACCCTGGACATGTGACTCCGGTGTTTCCAGGTGAACCTATCCGACTATTGATTGGCCAGTTGGTCACGGATTTTAGTAGTATGAGTAGGTTACCTGGCTGAAAGGCATTACTTTTTATCCTGTATCTGTTGGTGCTTTAATAAAGAAGTGGATAGCATGAGTTCTGCGCTGGATTCAATCTTCCATATTTAAAGGCGATATATTTGGGGAAAAACGTATCCCCTATCCAAAGGATAGGGAATAAGTTTCAGATCGTGGGGGATCTGACCAAACAAAGCAGGGGCCACCACGCCACCTCTATATATCTCTAAGGGAGAGCCGTTCGGATATCTCCGTCACTCCCATAGAGCTATATGGAGAGGGTGTGCGGGGGTCGTGAGGTGCCGTTCCCCGGGAGAGCTGGGACCCCATATAGGAGATCACAGGGGGTCCCAGCGGTCAGACCCCCCAAGATCTAAAACTTATCCCCTATGCTTTCTTTGAATAGGGGATAAGTTTTTCCCCATGATACTTCTCCTTTAACAAGCCCTGCACCTATGTAACCAATACATAATCAAAACAGATTTTAGTCTCTATGGAACAAGATTTGTAGTTTCTATTTACTGTCAGCAAGCGGGGAAATTGATGCACAAAGTATGTTAAAATGCTGCTGATGTCAGACTGAAAATCATTTTAATCAGTTGTATTTTAGAAAACTCAAATATACTTTCAGCGATGTGCAAACGGAAATGATGTGTCATCTTACAAAGAGATTGTAATGAATAAAGTAATAGCACTCACCTTTACGTGTGGCAGGAAGATTAAGCCGCTGAATGAAGTCATATTGTTATTCTCTAGATTTACCGTGTGAATGTTCATAAACTGGTCAGCTGGAACAAGGTCAACTGATCTACAACAACACAAGACAAGTATAAGGCCCAGTTTGTATCACATTTTGGGGCTCCAGTGCTCAATAAATGTTTTTTGTACAACACAGCGTACCTGCGACACAGTCTTTTATAGTCCAAAAGTTTACGAATGACTACATTTGGTCTGTTTTACAAATATATATATTAATTCTGTTTACAGGAGTAAAAGAGTAGTATTTGCTTTTATGTTCTGCAAGGAAAATGTCTTAAATAGATAAAAAATGGACACCATTAGGCTTTGGTCTCTTATTGAGCCCCGAAATATGATGTTAATGAGGCCTTAGGTTTGTATCACATATATTAAAGCTAAAATGTAAAGATGAATGTGAAGTATAAAGAGAGATCAGTTATCTGCTAAACTAAACTAACTAAATATTGTGTGGGAGATCCATTTTCAGCCCTTAAAGGGGTACTTTTGACATATTGTAGAGACATGTCACGTGTTTGTAGCAATTATGGTATGAGTGGGACCAATAGCTAGAACAAGCTGGGAGGAGAGCGCCTTAAGCAATACAAACTTACAAGATAAGTCTGTAGGATTGTCTCAGCATGCTGCTCTTTTCTTCTCATTCTAACAATTGGTTGAATTTTTGAAGTGATAGGGACACTTTAAAGGGGTACTCCACTGGCCAGCCTTCCGGCTGAATTTGGAGCATTTCGTTCCAAATGCTGTGCACACGCTGCTGGGGTCGGCCACACCCCTTCGTGATGTCAGGCCACGCCCCCTCAATGCAAGTCTATGGAAAACGTTGTGGCAGCGTTACATCCTCTCTCATAGACTTGTATTGGGGCGTGTCCTGACGTCACGAGGGGGCGTGGCAGACCCCCGCATCGTGTGCACAGCATTTGGAACTAAATGTTCCAAACTCAGCCGGAAGGCTGGCCAGTGGAGTACCCCTTTAAAGTGTCCCTATCACTTCAAAAATTCAACCAATTGTTAGAATGAGAAGAAAAGAGCAGCATGCTGAGACAATCCTACAGACTTATATTGTAAGTTTGTATTGCTTAAGGCGCTCTCCTCCCAGCTAGTTCTAGCTATTGGTCCCACTCATACCATAATTGCTACAAACACGTGACATGTCTCTACAATATGTCAAAAGTTTTTTAAAGTGAAGGTACCCATTTAAATGAGAACTGTAGTGCAATATGACTTATCTATAAGTTATAGATTGTGGTGGTCTGACCGCTGAGACACCCCCCATCCCTCCGCCCCCATGATCTCCTGTATGGGGCCGCGGCAGTATGCTGGAAGGGGTCATTCTGTCCCAGCATGACGCGGGAGCTGCCACAACCCCTCCATGTACCTCATAGAGATACAAGGAAGGGGGCGTGTCTGCCCCGGCTTCCTGCTGGGGATGACACGGCGCTTCCTGCAGACTGTCACTATTCCGTACAGGAGATCGCGGGGGGCCCCAGCGGTTAGACAACCGAAATCTATATCTTATCCCCTATCCTTCGGATAGAGAATAAGTTATATTGCACTACAGTTCTCCTTTAAGGAATCAGCAGGAGGCTGAACTTTGCTTCTACTGATTCTGGCAAATAGATAGACTCCTTATGTGTAGCCAGTCAGATGGCAACTGGCAGGAAAAATGTACCTAATGTTCATAGAGTGGATACTTATAGCCTATTGCTTCAAAAGGGTTTTCCTAGCTCTTAAAGTGATGATGTATAGCTAAAATATACTATCCATCTATATATGGTTGGTACTGGCCTGACTTATGGGACTCCCACCAATTGAGAGAGTGTTTTACAGGAGGTTTTTAAATTGATAGTGGATCCAGCATGTCACCCAGTCAGAGGCCATATGCCCAGCAGAGGTGAGTGGAATAAGCTTTAGGGTCCCATCCGACAAGAAGCCACCTCTGCGTGGTGGAAGTGGGACACGTTTTGATAAAAAAAAGTGCGCTAAGAGCCTCAATTTTTTGACCAAGGGTGCTGCCGCAACCTTCTTTTTTTTTTTTTTATAATTGTGAGAATTATGTGGCTCAGCCCCATTCACAAGCTGCAGTTCCCTGAACATGAACATTTGGGTGGCCAGGGGTCACTGTGAGTGGGGACACAGTGCTATACCAGTGAGGATCTCCAAAGTCGGACCAAATACTAATCGTAAATTAATGGCACATTCTAGCAGGATGCTATCACATTATAAGATAGAAACACCCCTTTAAACCCTTAAGGAAGTTGTCACATGAAGACAACGCCTTTGGAATAGAAGCCTATCACAGAATATTAATATTATAGCTATAAGCTAAAATGAAGAGCCACCTGTTCACACTGCTGTATACCTCCGACGCGTTAAGGGTCCATTTGGATCTTTTTTTTTTTTTTTTGAGCCAATCAGACCCTAAAATGGGTCAGATGCAAATGACTACTGCCAGGTCTTGACGGCTCCCATTCACTTGCATGGGGTCCGTCGGTGACCAGGTAATTTTACAGGATTTTGCCAGAGAAAAAAAATAGTGCTTGCACCTTTTTCTTTTAACTAAACTTGACGGAACTGCCGCCGGAGCTCCAACTAACAGAGCCCGACGGCAGCGTGAACGAGGCCTAAGAGAAGCTCCTAAACCATTGGGCCTGTTCAGTTTAGGCATTACATAGACAAACATTCATTTGAACGGTCATTTTATAGATAGTCCAGAGCCTCACGAGCAAAAGCCGCTCCTACAGAATAACTTTCCATTCTGGCTGATACCTGGCTGATGAGACCACTCCTTTAAGAAAATAAGTATTTAGAATACATCTATTGCACTGTTGTTACTGGCATATACACAGTTCGTTGTTAACATCCACTTTTATTTACAAGGTTTCACAGTTTGCCCAAATGTTTTTTTAGTAAAACCATGGCACTGGTATTGAAAATGCTGAAAAATTACATTAAGCACATTATGCACAAAATAACAGGCATAAAAAAAAGATGATATTTATGATTTATGTTTGGTGCTTTATAATCCTCCCTGGGCACAAAGGATAACAAACAATACCAATAAAGAGACATAAAATATTAATTACTACTCATTATTACTTTGCTCCAGTGAAAGTAACTGAGCCTTAGATATACATTGAAGAAACATCCATAGCTATGATGTGCAGTATTTGATTGTTATGATCTGTATTATAATATATTTTTTTAATTAAACACTGTTTTTTTGTACATGGTTATTTCTATCATTGTAGCTGGATGTGCTGAAGCTTCTTCCTTTCATAAAGGCCAAAGCATAACATCAGGAGTTTTAGGCTTTTTATAATGTAAAAGAAAAATAACTAGTAGTAGCATTTCTATGTACCAGACTTGGTGCTGAGGATGTATATGAATATTGTAGTTACAGTCTGCAGACCAAGTGTTGTAACCCATGAGTTTTGTTTACCATTTTTTAATGAAGCTTTTTAGCAAAGTGTGACTTTACGAATCAAAAATTACAAGAGGAAACTCTGCTACATTGCCTTTTTTATTCTATTTTAGTAAGAAAATTGTATTTCTAGATATCAACACCCAAGTGTCCAATCTTATATTTAAAGCATTACTGTCATTAAAAACAACTTTTGTCATGTTGATCGGACATGTCAAAAGTTGTGATTTTACTGCGTCGCACTCCTGAAAGCCCCTGCCATCGTGAGGTATTCGATACGGAAGAGGGCAGAATTGTGCTTCCCTTCCTGGCCGGCTGAGAGATGCGTACATCTCTCTGCATAGAAGTAAAAAAAATGGACAGATCTCTTGGCTGGCCAGGAGCGGAGAACAATGCTGCCCGGTTCCCCGGCTAATAACTTGCAATCAAAGCTGGTCTCAGCAGTGAGACCCAATGCGATCAACAACTTCTGACATGTTTGATTAACATGTCAAAAGTTGTTTTTAACAACAGCAACGCTTTAATTTGTGGGTCAGACACTGACTTATAGGTGGCGCTAGAGAGAGAGTTTTTTTCCTTTTGGAGGAGAGCTAATTTGCATACTTTTTCATAGAGATCACTGCCTGTAAGGCTCCTTACAAAGTTAGATCTCCTTATTGACAACCAGTTCCTTCCAGAGGGGTGGGGTGGAGGGGTACACTGGACAAATTATACCCAATTCCATTGGATGCTGCAGTAATTTATACATTTTCACTGCACATAGTGTTTATGTGTGTACAATCTACTGTATAAAATGGAATCATACCTAATTGATGAGGATCTCCAATTTAACTCTTGCAATTTAGTAAAATTCTGATGTCCAATTTTTTCAGCAACCATATCGGAACTAAGCCGACCTCCAAACATGTCCTTAGCGTTTTCACACTCCACTGGGTCCTTAAAAAGTGTAAAAAGCATGACAATAAATGCCAGCAATGGACTAGAATACATAGGAAATAAAACTGTATATATCATATTTAGCAAAACCAGAGTTTTAAGCAGGTCTGTGCCAGTGACAGAGCTTAATAAATTCCTCCCAAAGTTTTTTTGTCAGTATTATTAGCCAAAACCAGGAGTATAACCAACAATGAAAAAAATTATAAAGGAAAGATTTGTAACTTTTTGTGTTTTAGACCAACACCTGGTTTGGCAAAAAATGCTGCCCAAATACTATGTGTGAACCCTGCCTCATGGACCACATATTGTCCTGTAATAAAATATGCTTAATGGCAACATATATTACTTATTGATACTGCTTAATATTAACTTATTAATATTGCTTACCATTGCAGATCCATCCAGAGCTTTTAAGGATGTCAAATGAAAGATAAGAAACAATCGATAGTTTTCATGTTTCAGGGATATTGGATTACTGTACAAATCCAAAATCACAAGGTTGTTTAAACCCTAAAAGGAATATATGACACATGCAAGATATGGTTACAACACCCATAATACACTATTAACATTTAAAGCATGCAGCAGCTGCCATTACTTAGGTGTGAGCAGAGCAGGTTTGTCCTGGAGGTATAACAAGCTATCTTTCCTTAGACAGTTTCTATACTGACAGATCCACTTTCAGTCTGGGTTCACATGACACTTCTGTGTGTGCGCATTTTACATGGCAAAATATGCACCAAAAACACATCTAGTTTTTAAATGATAATACACACTGCCGTTGGCAAGTATATTTGTCTGTTTCAAATACATAGGAATAAGTGACTTGCCATTTATTCTGCACATATTGTTGACATCCATTAAATGGGAGCCAACATACAGTCAAGAAAATTTAAAAATGCATCAGAAATCCATGACTACCCGTGAAATTTCATTGGTTTAATAGAAAGCATAATTTGTGCACATAGAACTAAGCTATATTTGGTCTATTTAAAGGAAACCTGTCACTCTGAAAAAGCAGTCCAATCTGCAGACTTTTAGAAAGCAGGCGCAAATTGATATATAGTTTTGTGGGAAAAGTTGCAGGATAACTTTCATTTATCCATGTAAATCTCTGCTTATTCTGGGCTAAGTAGTCATGTGGCAGTCCTATTCAGTGACTGTCTTATCTATAAAAGTGTGCATATAGAGAGAGCTGGACCACCCACATGACTACTTAACCTAGAATACGCAAAGATTTACATGGATAAATGACAAGTTACCCTGAATATTTTCCCATAAAATGATACATGAATCTGCACAGCTCCTTCTGCTCTATAACAGGACGTCTGCAGATTGGACTGTATTTTGAATGTGACAGTTTCCCTTGAAGAACTGGCATTCAAAGATACTGTGAAGATATCTAATTGTAAGGATCTACATCTTGTTCTTAAATATTAATGATAATCAGATTAGTGCAATTTTACCTTAAGGTGGTAGATTTCTTGGTTGTCACATATTTGGTTATTGCTCAGGTAGAGTTCTATTAAGGAGTGGGCTTTCTGCAGACCGGCCAGCGAGCTGATGTGATTGTTCTCAGCAGACAGAAAGTGAAGATGAGACAGATTATCAATAACTTCTCTGTTGAAACTTGTAAGCTGGTTACTGTTAATGCTGAGGTGCCAGAGTTTCACAAGTTTTGAGAGTCCTGGAAAATTGTTGTACAACAAGATACTACATATTTATATATTGGACAATATTATTTTATTGTATAAGTTACAAGAGTGAATTGCATATAAAACACCAACTTTAATTCTCTCTAGATCCATACAGAAAAGCTGTGATGCTGTGCTGTGGAAATTGTCTTTAGGGGCACAGCTATAGGGAATGCCCATGTCCAAATGTCCCTTTTGAATAACAGGAAACATGTACTATAACAGGCAGTGCAAAGGTGCAGTGGAGTGTTATGATGAATGCAAAATAATGTAGTAACAATAAAGATATAATACTGTATCAACTCATACACCAGCTTTTTTGCTCACACAACATAAATGCTATGGACACTTTGAAAAATAAATGCAGAATGAAGCTTGCCCAAAGTCAGAATAGTCAGACAGTCCAGGTCAGCAACAAACGGGAATACAAAATACAAAGTCAGAAAACAGGCAATGGGTTGAGTAAAGTAGTACAGACTTGGCAGACGGATGAATGGTCAAGGTGCAGGCAAAGATCGAGTCAAGGAACCTTAGGACAAAAGCAAGGCTCAGGGTACAGGGATGTGACAAGATTAACTTTGATCTGTGTGTCTAGGATGCTGCAGCCATCACTAGCTCTTATGTATCAGTGCAGCTTCATTCCTAGATTGATTTCTCTTTTCTCCAGCCCATGAGGAATCTCTACTTCTTAAGTGTGATTCCAACCCTATAAAGTTCTCTAAGTATGAAGAAACTTAAGGAGGCACTCACGTTTACGGTGAAAGCAGGGTTTTCTTTCCTTATTTCAGGTGCGGTAAAACACAGCAGCGTGGGACGTCATAGCGGTACGGACAGGTCGGGTCACGGCCTGTCCGTACCGCTATGGCGTCCCACGCTGCTGTGTTTTACCGCACCTGAAATAAAGAAAGAAAACCCTGCTTTCACCATAAACATGAGTGCCTCCTTAAGTTTCTTCATACTCGGATTGTCATTGCTTTGGCTATGGAGGATTAAGCACCCCTGCTAGTGATTTGCATGGGACTGTGATAACTTGCTGCACTGAACAACGTGTGATTTCACTGGCTTATGTGAAGGTCTCCGTAGAGACAGTGCTGTGCCGGCTCTGTATCTCTTTCCACATCTATAAAGTTCTCTCCTGTCTCTCTACTTTGATACATAGATTATGTAATTTACTTTTCCTCTGCGCTTTTCTACCTACAGCCTGTGTGATCTACGCTTCCTCACAACCTATATGCTTTCCTTTTTCTCCCCTCTCTGATCTGCTGTGTACAGGCTCTTCCCTCTACCTGCTGCTATCTCTAACACTGAAAGAGGGAAGGGCAGAGAGAGCCCACTCAGCCTTACTCAGATTCAGCAGTACAGCCAGTTATGTAAAGCACTTATACAGACTCTACAGCAACAAAATGGTAGCAGATTTTCAGTGCAATGGTGTCCACAGAAGGTTATATGTTATATAGAACCGCTTTATACTATATTGGTACAAAACTATAGAGTCGTCATACACAATATAACTGTATACCACAAGATGCTAAGAAATATTCAGAATACCATCTAGTTTTGTGATGCAATTTCCATCTAGACATAGCTCTTCTATCTTTACACAATTTTGTAGACCTTCAATTCTGGATAGATGATTGTGGCTGAAAGATACCCATCGAAGGTTTTCCAGCTTCTCTAAATTTGTGATTCTGGAGAGATTCTGTCCATCAAGATTTAATGTTGTAATCTGAAAAAAAAAAGAATTTATAAGCAAAACATTTCTACATTTCACAGTGTTCCATTGGCCTAAAAAGTAACAAATCCTGGTCGCTTTGGAAACAGTTCTAAATGTGCCCTTCTTAATATTTGCAGAGATGAACACTATGGTTATCACATAAAATACATCTTACTCCAAGCCATTTTGATATGGCTGGATGAAATAAAACCACAAGCTCTTAACCTTTCACTGAGGGAACATTACATGATTTCATATGATCAGTCATATTGCAGCTTGATAAAATCTTTACCTTCGGGAACTGATTTTTGAGACTGCAGATTAAGTCATTAAATTTTTCTGAGATATTTAAATGAAAAATAATAATAATAATAATTTTTTCTTGTGTAGCAGCCCAATTTACATTTCAGTACAATGCAATGGAAAAATAGCATAGGTACAATGCATTGAAAGATGTTATTTAGTAGTTAAAGGTGTTGTGCAGTTACAGACAACTTACAAGGATAGGGGATTAGTGTCTGAGGGGAGAAGGAGGGGGTTTGAGATCCGACCGTTGGGATCCCCCACATTCTACTAAATGGGACCCCGGCTCTCTGAGAGGAGCGCATACTGCAAGCGGTACACGCTCCGTCCATTTCTATGGGAGCAGTGGAGATGCCTAAACACTCTTAGAGAGTCGGGGCCCCGTTAAGGAGATGGCATGGGTTCTCAGCAGTTGGAACCCCCCACCACCATCAGACACTTATCTCCTATCCCCTATAGGACAACAGAGTTATGGTTAATCTATTTTATATAAAATAATTTTAATAAAGTATGATCTTTGCAAAGGCACAGCTTAATGTGGATTACTGAGATTTTACACTGATGGCCTTTCCTTAAAAAGAATATCCTGTGTAGTAACTTATTTTCATATATCCTAATACAGAGTTACCAGGAGGAATGTCTCCAGAATCCTCATCTATTGCCCAGAATAGAGGGTGGCTATAAATCACAGCTCTCGCTCTGGAGAACTTGCCGTGTTCTGCATTACAGACAACCCACTGACATACACGGGCACTGTGTAATGCTTAATATCCAACTGTGGTGGTGCAGAAGGAACATTAAAGGGGTATTCCAGTCAAAAACTTTTTTTTTTATATATCAACTGGCTCCGGAAAGTTAAACAGATTTGTAAATTACTTCTATTAAAAAATCTTAATCCTTCCAATAGTTATTAGCTTCTGAAATTTTCTGTCTAACTGCTCAATGATGATGTCACGTCCCGGGAGCTGTGCATGATGGGAAAATATCCCTTGCATGATGGGAAAATATCCCCATAGGAGCTGGACAGCTCCCGGGACGTGAGTCATCAGAAAGCAGTTAGACAGAAAACAGCAACTCAACTTCAGAAGCTAATAACTATTGGAAGGATTAAGATTTTTTAATAGAAGTAATTTACAAATCTGTTTAACTTTCTGGAGCAGGTTGATGTATAAAAAAAAGTTTTTGCCTGGAATACCCCTTTAACCCCTTAACGACGCAGGACGTATATTTACGTCCTGCGCCGGCTCCCGCGATATGAAGCGGGATCGCGCCGCGATCCCGCATCATATCGCGTCGGTCCCGGCGCTAATCAACGGCCGGGACCCGTGGCTAATACCACACATCGCCGATCGCGGCGATGTGCGGTATTAACCCTTTAGAAGCGGCGGTCAAAGCTGACCGCCGCTTCTAAAGTGAAACTGAAAGTATCCCGGCTGCTCAGTCGGCTGTTCGGGACCGCCGCGGTAAAATCGCGGCGTCCCGAACAGCTGATCGGACACCGGGAGGGCTCTCACCTGCCTCCTCGGTGTCCGATCGACGAATGACTGCTGCGTGCCTGAGATCCAGGCAGGAGCAGTCAAGCGCCGATAATGCTGATCACAGGCGTGTTAATACACGCCTGTGATCAGGATGAGAGATCAGTGTGTGCAGTGTTATAGGTCCCTATGGGACCTATAACACTGCAAAAAAAAAGTAAAAAAAAAGTGTTAATAAAGGTCATTTAACCCCTTCCCTAATAAAAGTTTGAATCACCCCCCTTTTCCCATAAAAAAAAAAAAACAGTGTAAAAAAATAAATAAATAAACATATGTGGTATCGCCGCGTGTGTAAATGTCCGAACTATAAAAATATATCATTAATAAAGCCGTACGGTCAATGGCGTACACGCAAAAAAATTCCAAACTCAAAAAAAGCGTATTTTGGTCACTTTTTATAACATTAAAAAATGAATAAAAAGTGATCAAAAAGTCCGATCAAAACAAAAATCATACCGATAAAAACTTCAGATCACGGCGCAAAAAATTAGTCCTCATACCGCCCCGTACATGGAAAAATAAAAAAGTTATAGGGGTCAGAAGATGACATTTTTAAATGTATAAATTTTCCTGCATGTAGTTATGATTTTTTCCAGAAGTGCGACAAAATCAAACCTATATAAGTAGGGTATCATTTTAACCATATGGACCTACAGAATAATGATAAGGTGTAATTTTTACCGAAATATACACTGCGTAGAAACGGAAGCCCCCAAAAGTTACAAAATGGCGTTTTTTTCCCATTTTGTCGCACAATTTTTTTTTCCGTTTCGCCGTGCATTTTTGGGTAAAATGACTAATGTCACTGCAAAGTAGAATTGGCGACGCAAAAAATAAGCAATAATATGGATTTTTAGGTGGAAAATTGAAAGGGTTATAATTTTTAAAAGGTAAGGAGGAAAAAACGAAAGTGCAAAAACGGAAAAACCCTGAGTCCTTAAGGGGTTAAATATTTATTGTCAGGTTTTCCCCCAGGACACAGCAGATTGCTGATGGGTATAAACTCTGCTATTATATTACTTTTGGGGGAACAACTAGGGACTGTAACAGTGGAAAATTTATGACAAGTGGAAATCCCTCCTGTGACCCCCAACAATACCCAACAGAGTTCATGTGCTCAAGCATTGAACTCTTCACTGGAGCCTTGATGAGTAACAAGTACCACCAATAGCTTTCCACAGCTCTCCTCCTCCCCATGGTCAGTGTTGTGACAACAGGAACTTGTGGTTGATGACAGGCCTGGCAGCCTTCATCTACTGACTGACGGGTGGATTTCTTCTTGGAGTTTTTATCTTTCCTTTTCTTCTCTGTTTTGCTCAGGCTGCAATGGTAATGTTTTGCTCAGGCTGCCATTGTACCCTTGGTACTCTGCATAGTATGAGGGAGTAGGTAAGGATGTTGGGGGGAAAGGTTAGGGGGACTGGGTGGTGGGGGCTTGGTTATTTCCTCTATTAGTTTCCCCCCAGTATATAGGCAGTAAATCCCCTATAAGGTATTAGGTATTAGGTGAACCTAATAAAGTGGCCAATGAGTTACTGCATCTCTATATACACATACCATTATGCAATTATGTAAAGCGTGTTGGGACTAGGACTCCCAATTTCACATTAGCTGCAATAATGTCACAGTTATCCAAAGCTTTGGGTGAAAAGTATGGATACCAGTTCAATGGTTTGCAACTTTATAGTAAATGCATGTCTCAGTTCTATCACCACTTCGAGAAAACCAACAGACTTCATCTCATGACGTTCTGTTCTATCTACAGCAGATCAGTTGATTTCTGACTGCTGGGACCCCCACCTATCATGAGAATGGGGACATAACTGTCCCCAGAATGAATGGTGTGAACCGTGCCTGTGTGGCCACTGCTCCATTCATTCTCTTTTGGCCACTGAACATTTCTGATTTCAGTACTTGGAAATGTTTTGTGACCCCAAAGAATGAACAGGCGCAGTCCACGCTATTCATTCCTGGGACAATATGGCCCCCTTCTATGCATGGGTGGGGGCCCCAGCAGTCAATAAACCACCAATCTGCTTGTTAACCCCTATCCTGTGCATTGAGGATGACTTCACGAGATGGAAAAGCCTCTTTAGAGTGTATTTACACATACAGTATCCTGCACATATTTGATGCACAGGATTTGAAGGTCCAGATTTTAATGTAAACTAAATGACTGAACACAGCTTTAAATCTGCAGCTTAAGTACAGAATACACCCTTAAAGGGGTTTTCCAGTGAAAATGATCCCCTATCCACAGGATCCCAGTGGTTGGACCCTCTCGCAATTTCCAGAAAGGGACCCTAGTTCTCTATGAGAGCACGTGCTGTAGATAGCATGCTATCGGTTCATTGGTATCAGAGCGGTGGGGATGCCCAAGTTTAGCACTCATGCATCTTCAGCGCTCCCATACAAACGAATAAAGCGTGTGCTACAGCGCACACTCTCACTGGGAGATCAAGGGGGGCCCCAGCAGTTGGACCCCTGTGATCATATACTTATCCCTATCCCGTGGATAGGGGATAAGATCATTTTCACCAGACAACCACAGTGTCTTTTCCACAAAATGTCTAGTATATGCTGGTAAACTATATGTAAAGAGATTTATCAAGCTCTGTAGTAGATATTTTTTTTTGCTTAAAAAAGTTGCAAGTACTTGCGCATGTGCACTGTTACGCCGAGCACTCCGGGTCCCCGCTCCTCCCCGGAGCGCTCGCTTCTCTCTCGCTACCGCAGCGCTCCGGGCAGCTCCACTGACCCGGTGCGCTGCGATACCGTCTCCAGCCGGGATGCGATTCGCGATGCGGGTAGCGCCCGCTCGCGATGCGCATCCCGGCTCCCGTACCTGACTCGCTCTCCGTCTGTCCTGTCCCGGCGCGCGCGGCCCCGCTCCCTAGGGCGCGCGCGCGCCGGGTCTCTGCGATTTAAAGGGCCACTGCGCCGCTGATTGGCGCAGTGGTTCCAATTAGTGTGTTCACCTGTGCACTCCCTATTTATACCTCACTTCCCCTTCACTCCCTCGCCGGATCTTGTTGCCATTGTGCCAGTGAAAGCGTTTCCTTGTGTGTTCCTAGCCTGTGTTCCAGACCTCCTGCCGTTGCCCCCGACTACGATCCTTGCTGCCTGCCCTGACCTTCTGCTACGTCCGACCTTGCTTCTGTCTACTCCCTTGTACCGCGCCTATCTTCAGCAGTCAGAGAGGTTGAGCCGTTGCTAGTGGATACGACCTGGTCACTACCGCCGCAGCAAGACCATCCCGCTTTGCGGCGGGCTCTGGTGAAAACCAGTAGTGACTTAGAACCGATCCACTAGCACGGTCCACGCCAATCCCTCTCTGGCACAGAGGATCCACTACCTGCCAGCCGGCATCGTGACAGTAGATCCGGCCATGGATCCCGCTGAAGTTCCTCTGCCAGTTGTCGCCGACCTCACCACGGTGGTCGCCCAGCAGTCACAACAGATAGCGCAACAAGGCCAACAGCTGTCTCAACTGACCGTGATGCTACAGCAGCTACTACCACAGCTTCAGCAATCATCTCCTCCGCCAGCTCCTGCACCTCCTCCGCAGCGAGTGGCCGCTTCTGGTCTACGACTATCCTTGCCGGATAAATTTGATGGGGACTCTAAATTCTGCCGTGGCTTTCTTTCCCAATGTTCCCTGCACTTGGAGATGATGTCGGACCAGTTCCCTACTGAAAGGTCTAAGGTGGCTTTCGTAGTCAGCCTTCTGTCTGGAAAAGCTCTGTCATGGGCCACACCGCTCTGGGACCGCAATGACCCCGTCACTGCCTCTATACACTCCTTCTTCTCGGAAATTCGAAGTGTCTTTGAGGAACCTGCCCGAGCCTCTTCTGCTGAGACTGCCCTGTTGAACCTGGTCCAGGGTAATTCTTCCGTTGGCGAGTACGCCGTACAATTCCGTACTCTTGCTTCAGAATTATCCTGGAATAATGAGGCCCTCTGCGCGACCTTTAAAAAAGGCCTATCCAGCAACATTAAAGATGTTCTGGCCGCACGAGAAATCCCTGCTAACCTACATGAACTCATCCATCTTGCCACTCGCATTGACATGCGTTTTTCCGAAAGGCGTCAGGAGCTCCGCCAGGATATGGACTTTGTTCGCACAAGGCGTTTTTTCTCCCCGGCTCCTCTCTCCTCTGGTCCCCTGCAATCCGTTCCTGTGCCTCCCGCCGTGGAGGCTATGCAGGTCGACCGGTCTCGCCTGACACCTCAAGAGAGGACACGACGCCGCATGGAGAATCTCTGCCTGTACTGTGCCAGTACCGAACACTTCCTGAAGGATTGTCCTATCCGTCCTCCCCGCCTGGAAAGACGTACGCTGACTCCGCACAAAGGTGAGACAGTCCTTGATGTCTACTCTGCTTCTCCACGTCTTACTGTGCCTGTGCGGATATCTGCCTCTGCCTTCTCCTTCTCTACTATGGCCTTCTTGGATTCCGGATCTGCAGGAAATTTTATTTTGGCCTCTCTCGTCAACAGGTTCAACATCCCAGTGACCAGTCTCGCCAGACCCCTCTACATCAATTGTGTAAACAATGAAAGATTGGACTGTACCATACGTTTCCGCACGGAGCCCCTTCTAATGTGCATCGGACCTCATCACGAGAAGATTGAATTTTTGGTCCTCCCCAATTGCACTTCCGAAATCCTCCTTGGACTACCCTGGCTTCAACTCCATTCCCCAACCCTGGATTGGTCCACTGGGGAGATCAAGAGTTGGGGGCCCTCTTGTTTCAAGGACTGCCTAAAACCGGTTCCCAGTACCCCTTGCCGTGACTCTGTGGTTCCCCCTGTAACCGGTCTCCCTAAGGCCTATATGGACTTTGCGGATGTTTTTTGCAAAAAACAAGCTGAGACTCTACCTCCTCACAGGCCTTATGATTGTCCTATTGACCTCCTCCCGGGCACTACTCCACCCCGGGGCAGAATCTATCCTCTGTCCGCCCCAGAGACTCTTGCTATGTCGGAGTACATCCAGGAAAATTTAAAAAAAGGCTTTATCCGTAAATCCTCCTCTCCTGCCGGAGCCGGATTTTTCTTTGTGTCCAAAAAAGATGGCTCTCTACGTCCTTGCATTGACTACCGCGGTCTTAATAAAATCACGGTAAAGAACCGCTACCCCCTACCTCTTATCTCTGAACTCTTTGATCGCCTCCAAGGTGCCCACATCTTTACCAAACTGGACTTAAGAGGTGCTTATAATCTCATCCGCATCAGAGAGGGGGATGAATGGAAAACGGCATTTAACACTAGAGATGGACACTTTGAGTATCTGGTCATGCCCTTTGGCCTGTGCAACGCCCCTGCCGTCTTCCAAGACTTTGTTAATGAAATTTTTCGTGATCTCTTATACTCCTGTGTTGTTGTATATCTGGATGATATCCTGATTTTTTCTGCCAATCTAGAAGAACACCGCCAGCATGTCCGTATGGTTCTTCAGAGACTTCGTGACAATCAACTTTATGCCAAGACAGAGAAATGTCTGTTTGAATGCCAATCTCTTCCTTTCCTAGGATACTTGGTCTCTGGCCAGGGACTACAAATGGATCCAGACAAACTCTCTGCCGTCTTAGATTGGCCACGCCCCTCCGGACTCCGTGCTATCCAACGTTTTTTGGGGTTCGCCAATTATTACAGGCAATTTATTCCACATTTTTCTACCGTTGTGGCCCCTATCGTGGCTTTAACCAAAAAAAATGCCAATCCCAAGTCTTGGCCTCCTCAAGCGGAAGACGCCTTTAAACGGCTCAAGTCTGCCTTTTCTTCGGCTCCCGTGCTCTCCAGACCTGACCCATCTAAACCCTTCCTATTGGAGGTTGATGCCTCCTCTGTAGGAGCTGGAGCGGTCCTTCTACAAAAAAATTCTTCCGGGCATGCTGTTACTTGTGGTTTTTTTTCTAGGACCTTCTCTCCGGCGGAGAGGAACTACTCCATCGGGGATCGAGAGCTTCTAGCCATTAAATTAGCACTTGAGGAATGGAGGCATCTGCTGGAGGGATCAAGATTTCCAGTTATTATTTACACCGATCACAAGAATCTCTCCTATCTCCAGTCTGCCCAACGGCTGAATCCTCGCCAGGCCAGGTGGTCTCTGTTCTTTGCCCGATTTAATTTTGAAATTCACTTTCGGCCTGCCGATAAGAACATTAGGGCCGATGCTCTCTCTCGTTCCTCGGATGCCTCGGAAGTTGAACTCTCTCCGCAACACATCATTCCTCCTGACTGCCTGATTTCCACTTCTCCAGCCTCCATCAGGCAAACTCCTCCAGGAAAGACCTTCGTCTCTCCACGCCAACGCCTCGGAATCCTCAAATGGGGTCACTCCTCCCATCTCGCAGGTCATGCAGGCATCAAGAAATCTGTGCAACTCATCTCTCGCTTCTATTGGTGGCCGACTCTGGAGACGGATGTCGTGGACTTTGTGCGAGCCTGCACTGTCTGTGCCCGGGATAAGACTCCTCGCCAGAAGCCCGCTGGTTTTCTTCATCCTCTGCCTGTCCCCGAACAGCCTTGGTCTCTGATTGGTATGGATTTTATTACAGACCTACCCCCATCCCGTGGCAACACTGTTGTTTGGGTGGTCGTTGATCGATTCTCCAATATGGCACATTTCATCCCTCTTCCTGGTCTTCCTTCAGCGCCTCAGTTGGCTAAACAATTTTTTGTACACATTTTTCGTCTTCACGGGTTGCCCACACAGATAGTCTCGGATAGAGGCGTCCAATTCGTGTCAAAATTCTGGAGGGCTCTCTGTAAACAACTCAAGATTAAATTAAACTTTTCTTCTGCATATCATCCTCAATCCAATGGACAAGTAGAAAGAATTAACCAGGTCTTGGGTGATTATTTACGACATTTTGTTTCCTCCCGCCAGGATGATTGGGCAGATCTTCTACCATGGGCCGAATTCTCGTATAACTTTAGAGTCTCTGAATCTTCCTCCAAATCCCCATTTTTCGTGGTGTACGGCCGTCACCCTCTTCCCCCCCTCCCTACTCCCTTGCCCTCTGGTTTGCCCGCTGTAGATGAAGTGACTCGTGATCTTTCCACCATATGGAAAGAGACCCAAGATTCTCTTTTACAGGCTTCATCTCGCATGAAAAAGTTTGCCGATAAGAAAAGAAGAGCTCCCCCCATTTTTGCTCCAGGAGACAAGGTATGGCTCTCCGCTAAATATGTCCGCTTTCGTGTCCCCAGTTACAAACTGGGTCCACGCTATCTTGGTCCTTTCAAAGTCTTGTGCCAAATTAATCCTGTCTCTTACAAACTTCTTCTTCCTCCTTCTCTCCGTATTCCTAATGCCTTTCATGTCTCTCTTCTTAAACCACTCATCATCAACCGTTTCTCTCCCAAATTAGTTTCTCCCACTCCTGTCTCCGGTTCTTCTGACGTCTTCTCAGTGAAAGAGATACTGGCCTCCAAGACGGTCAGAGGAAAAAGGTTCTTTTTGGTGGATTGGGAGGGCTGTGGACCTGAAGAGAGATCCTGGGAACCTGAGGACAACATCCTAGACAAAAGTCTGCTCCTCAGGTTCTCAGGCTCTAAGAAGAGGGGGAGACCCAAGGGGGGGGGGTACTGTTACGCCGAGCGCTCCGGGTCCCCGCTCCTCCCCGGAGCGCTCGCTTCTCTCTCGCTACCGCAGCGCTCCGGGCAGCTCCACTGACCCGGTGCGCTGCGATACCGTCTCCAGCCGGGATGCGATTCGCGATGCGGGTAGCGCCCGCTCGCGATGCGCATCCCGGCTCCCGTACCTGACTCGCTCTCCGTCTGTCCTGTCCCGGCGCGCGCGGCCCCGCTCCCTAGGGCGCGCGCGCGCCGGGTCTCTGCGATTTAAAGGGCCACTGCGCCGCTGATTGGCGCAGTGGTTCCAATTAGTGTGTTCACCTGTGCACTCCCTATTTATACCTCACTTCCCCTTCACTCCCTCGCCGGATCTTGTTGCCATTGTGCCAGTGAAAGCGTTTCCTTGTGTGTTCCTAGCCTGTGTTCCAGACCTCCTGCCGTTGCCCCCGACTACGATCCTTGCTGCCTGCCCTGACCTTCTGCTACGTCCGACCTTGCTTCTGTCTACTCCCTTGTACCGCGCCTATCTTCAGCAGTCAGAGAGGTTGAGCCGTTGCTAGTGGATACGACCTGGTCACTACCGCCGCAGCAAGACCATCCCGCTTTGCGGCGGGCTCTGGTGAAAACCAGTAGTGACTTAGAACCGATCCACTAGCACGGTCCACGCCAATCCCTCTCTGGCACAGAGGATCCACTACCTGCCAGCCGGCATCGTGACATGCACCTTTCCAAACATGCTGCGACTTTTAGATTTTTGCTTATTCCAAAGCACATTTCTGAAATCTGCTCACGTAGTAATTTTTTTATTTTTTTTACTTTGCAGTGGTCATGTATTTATCAAATGCAATAGTCGCTATTTATGAAGAAAAAAAGCCAAATCTCCATTTAAAAGTCACATATGTATTCCAGGTCCAACCTGACTTACAGAAAGTGAATACGTCTGCAGAAAAGGACATTAACACCCACTTGAACAACTTTTTTTTAACCAAAATATCCTTGGAAAAATGAGGGTGCGTGTGTGTGCAGGTGTACCTCGATAAACTGTTTCTAGCGGCTTCTGCAGTCCAATTAGTTAAATCATTGACGTGCAGTGGCTTCTGTGGGACCAGAGTGGCGCTGCTCTATTCCCTCCCCGTCCCCGGTTTTATAGTTAAATATCCCGCCGCCGCCACGGCCCAATTCCCTCCCCGTCCCCATTTTTATAGTTAAATATCCCGCCACCGCCACTGCCCAATTCCCTCCCTGTCCCCGGTTTTATAGTTACATTTGCCCTGGGGACTGCGGTCCTTCATGCTCCGGCGGTCTCCTGATCTGTCACTGTGCGCCGCGCACTGACTGACGAGTGACGTCGTGTTGAGGATGTCACTCGTCATTTCGCAGCGCACAGTGACAGATCAGGAGACCGCCGGAGCATGAAGGACCGCAGTCCCCAGGGCACATGTAACTATAAAACCGGGGACGGGGAGGGAATTGGGCCGGGGTGGCGGAGGGATATTTAACTATAAAACCGGGGACAGGGAGGGAATTGGGCAATTGCCGCGGTGGGACATATAACTATAAAACCGGGGACGGGGAGGGAATTGGGCAGTGGCAGTGGGACTCTGGCCAGGCAGAAGCTGCTGCAGTTCAATGATTTAAAGCGCCCGCTTTAAATCATTGAACTGCAGCAGCTTTTGCGTGGTCACAGTCTATCGGCGTATAACACGCAGATAGACTTTAGGCTAAAAATGTTAGCATAAAACATGCGTGTTATATGCCTATACGGTATAGAATTTTTTTAATTATATAACTAATAACTCTATTAATTTTAAGGTTAACTGCACACCTTGTTAATTTTAGGACACCTACATGCTGGCGTACCCACTAAATTTAAAAATTAATGTTATGTTAAAATAGAATAAGGCACAAAATAATTGTGTAAGAATTTTTACAGAGTACATAAATAACCCATATGTGGCACAAAAAATTTTCCTTAGAAAAAAGAAACATCCATGGTAATACAGCTTCATGCACATTTTGGGGTGGGTAACGTACTGAGCTGTTTTTTTATTTTTATTTTTTTAATTGTTTATGTGCCTGTTGGTGCTGCACTGTCATCCTTCCTGATGTAAACTCCGGCCTCAGCGCAGCGATGCAAGACTCCGCCCACCAACATCACAAAATGCGGGCTCAAAATTAAACAAAAAAGCATCCAGAGTACAGATATTCATGGTGCGGCATAGTATGTTTTTAATATTTTTTTTATTTCTGAGGAGGGTGGATGGGTTGTTGCGGGATAGTTGGATAGTTTCCCAGGTTTTGCTTACGTGTGATTTATTTATCAAGGTTGTGCGACTACTTGATGAATAGGTCGCATGTAAGCAAAAGCAGGTTTAAAAAATGTTTTTCATATAAAAGCCATACATTTGAAGAGAATGATAAATCTCCTTCATGATCTTTTAAAGGATAGGACCTTGAACACAACACATATAGACATTTACAGTGCAATATTGAAACCTCTTATGCCAATATTTTACGTAAATATTTATTTTGCTTCTAAAAATCAGTGGGCAATATAATGCCTGTATGTTCATGTTTTTCTCACCATATGATACCAGCTGTTATTAAATTCAGCATAAGGATCCAGGGAGTTCTTGCTAATTTGAGAGATGATCTGAGCAGAAGGTAGTAGACTAAGGCAACGTGGTCTAATGCTGTCTGTTCTTGCCGTGATCTTTAGCAATGCCTGCAAAATATGATAAATGAATATAATTCTCAAAGAATATTAGAACTAAATATAAAAAAACAAGAAACAAAAAGGTAAAAGTTCTAAGGCCACATTGGAGCTCCATTCAGGATTAGCGGGACCTGAGCAGACAGGATCCAGTCAGACTCTGCTAAATAAACGGACACCAGACAGAAACCAGGCAGACTCCATTAAAGTCAATGGGATATTCCAATGTCCGTTGTGTACCAGATCTTCTGCCTCCATTTTCTGGCCCCCAAAGGAGTCTGTGATGCAGGTGTCAATGAGTGTGAGTTTTTCTGCTTTATGATTTAGTGTGGCTATGTGGTACCAGTTACAGTACATAACAGAAACTTCTATAATATAACAGTATTTACAAGTCAAAATGTTCCCCTCATGCTGTGTCAATCACAGTACACACAACATAAAGTGCCTTATTTGCCGGGCCACACATTGCTACCTTTAACCCCTTAAGGACGCAGGACGTAAATGTACGTCCTGGTGAGGTGGTACTTAACGCACCAGGACGTACATTTACGTCCTAAGCATAACCGCGGGCATCGGAGCGATGCCCGTGTCATGCGCGGCTGATCCCGGCTGCTGATCGCAGCCAGGGACCCGCCGGCAATGGCCGACGCCCGCGATCTCGCGGGCGTCCGCCATTAACCCCTCAGGTGCCGGGATCAATACAGATCCCGGCATCTGCGGCAGTTCGCGATTAAAATGAACAATCGGATCGCCCGCAGCGCTGCTGCGGGGATCCGATCATTCATAACGCCGCACGGAGGTCCCCTCTCCTTCCTCCGTGCGGCTCCCGGCGTCTCCTGCTCTGGTCTGTGATCGAGCAGACCAGAGCAGGAGATGACCGATAATACTGATCTGTTCTATGTCCTATACATAGAACAGATCAGTATTAGCAATCATGGTATTGCTATGAATAGTCCCCTATGGGGACTATTCAAGTGTAAAAAAAAATGTAAAAAAATGTAAAAGTAAAAGTAAAAAAAAAGTCAAAAATCCCCTCCCCCAATAAAAAAGTAAAACGTCCGTTTTTTCCTATTTTACCCCCAAAAAGCGTAAAAAACATTTTTTATAGACACATTTGGTATCGCCGCGTGCGTAAATGTCCGAACTATTAAAATAAAATGTTAATGATCCCGTACGGTGAACGGCGTGAACGAAAAAAATTTTTTAAAGTCCAAAATTCCTACTTTTTTAATACATTTTATTAAAAAAAAAATTATAAAAAATGTATTAAAAGTTTTTTATATGCAAATGTGGTATCAAAAAAAAGTACAGATCATGGCGCAAAAAATGAGCCCCCATACCGCCGCTTATACGGAAAAATAAAAAAGTTATAGGTCATCAAAATAAAGGGATTATAAACGTACTAATTTGGTTAAAAAGTTTGTGATTTTTTTTAAGCGCAACAATAATATAAAAGTATATAATAATGGGTATCATTTTAATCGTATTGACCCTCAGAATAAAGAACACACGTCATTTTTACCATAAATTGTACGGCGTGAAAACGAAACCTTCCAAAATTAGCAAAATTGCGTTTTTCGTTTTAATTTCCCCACAAAAATAGTGTTTTTTGGTTGCGCCATACATTTTATGATATAATGAGTGATGTCATTACAAAGGACAACTGGTCGCGCAAAAAACAAGCCCTCATACTAGTCTGTGGATGAAAATATAAAAGAGTTATGATTTTTATAAGGCGAGGAGGAAAAAATGAAAACGTAAAAATTAAATTGTCTGAGTCCTTAAGGCCAAAATGGGCTGAGTCCTTAAGGGGTTAAAGGGGTATTCCAGGAAAAAACTTTTTTTTATATATCAACTGGCTCCGGAAAGTTAAACAGATTTGTAAATTACTTCTATTAAAAATATCTTAATCCTTTCAGTACTTATGAGCTTCTGAAGTTAAGGTTATTCTTTTCTGTCTAAATCCTCTCTGATGACACCTGTCTCGGGAAACGCCCAGTTTAGAAGCAAATCCCCATAGCAAACCTCTTCTAAACTGGGCATTTCCCGAGACACGTGTCATCAGAGAGCACTTAGACAGAAAAGAACAACCTTAACTTCAGAAGCTCATAAGTACTGAAAGGATTAAGATTTTTTAATAGAAGTAATTTACAAATCTGTTTAACTTTCTGGAGCCAGTTGATACATATAAAAAAGTTTTTTCCTGGAATACCCCTTTAATGTGCCATCTGTGCAGTGGCAGCAATAGCATGTCAGCCAAGAGCTAGCCAGCAGCAATACTTCCTACATGTTCCTCCTACATTGGAGGTCATCAACACAGATCTTCCCAAGTGGCAAAAGCAACAGGTCCCATCTGCGACAGATAAGTGTTACTTCTGAAGCAACACTCGTCTCAGTGTAAATGATGAGGTCCAAGAAAAAAAAAAACCTCAGTGTTTATATTAGTAATAATATAGATTTAATACATGTCAATGGAAACATTGCATTAGCATGTCCATGAATAATATTTTATAACTGACATGTATCAGAAAGTGATGATTATATAGAAATAAATGGAACTACATAGGTGTCGCTTATGCAGTGATCCCTCAATTTACAATGGCCTCAACATACAATGGTCTTTTCTGGACCATTGTAACTTGAAACCACTCACCATACAATGTACAGACAGTCCAGATCTGTGATACCTGTCACAACTGGAGGAACTGACCAATCAGAATTGGCATTTTACTGGTAAATCACCTCAATTACTGAAGTACAAGCACTGACTGGCTGTCTGGTAGCGCCCCCTACAGTACAGGGAGGAACTACAAGTTCTGTACTACTCCTTACCTGTGCCAGGGTTAGCTGCTCCTTTGGACACCAAGTAAGGGCGGCTCCATTTGGGATACTGTGTGTACTGTATAGGACCCTGAAGAAGCTCCTGTTCTCTACATAAACCATTGTTTCCCAACCAGGGTGCCTCCATCTGTTGCAAAACTACAACTCCCAGCATGCCCGGACAGCCGTTGGCTGTCCGGGCATGCTGGGAGTTGTAGTTTTGCAAGAGCTGGAGGCACCCTGGTTGGGAAACACTAACATAGACAGTGATTTACAGCTCCCAGCAGCTATTTCTTACTTTTTTATGTAAGGACTTACTTTATCTGTATTAGATATCTACTTATTTTTCTTTAATCCTCACCTTTTCCTATTTTTGGATGACATTTTGGTGGCTTCAGAACCAATTACCAGTTATGGTCTCAACATACAATGGTCATCCTGGAAGCAATTAATATTGTAACTTGAGGGACTACTGTATACCCCCCCCCCCCCCCCCCCCAACGCCGCTATATCCCCACGTGAACGCTACAGCTATCTACTAGCCTCAGTGGTCTTGTGCTGTACTATCGTGTGGTCGTATACACTTGCATTAGGTATTGTTGTGTTCTACTTTTATTTTCCTTAATGTTGAAGGTGTATTTTTCTGCATTTCGGAGGCGGCGCGAGAGATTTGTGCGCCAGGGCCGCTTATACCAATCAAGCCCTACACACTGTACTATGCTAGCACTGCTGCTCCTATATTCTTAGGATCAGTGGGGGTCCCAGAGGTTGGACCCTCACTGATCATAATGTCATCCTAGGAAAACCCCTTTAACAGTCCTAAATGAACATTTTGAATGATTGTTTTTTGTATAATGACACTTATTAAAAACATAAAGTTTATTCCATGAAATAAAACCAAAAAGAGGTGTAACCTGTGTAATCCGGGCTCCAGCAGGGAACTTTGATGATTCAGAAACCTCTTCTCCGGTGACTAGCGCTCCATCTAAATGAGTCAGCGACTTCAATCTCCCAATCGCTGTCTTCCGCACTAAAGCAGGCTAGGGGAGGACAAGCATGTCAGCTAATAGGTTCTATCATATGTAACTTTTATTGTACTTTATGATGGTCTTGCAGTTAAGTGAACATAATGAGAATGTTTATTACACATAAGAACAGAAGCAGCATCACATTGTGTTGCCTCTCAGGGGCTTTAAGAAACTAGGTCATGTATTCAAGATGTTTCATTCAAAACTCATGAAAGGGGTTACTGCAATTGTTAGTCTCAGCTAAATGATGGCATCCTTATTAAAGTCAGAAGAAAGAAAGATTTTCTTTTTTTCCGATGTTCAATCTTGGTTTTGTACAGATCGTAGAAGAGCTCATAATAAAGACTGTAACAAAAAAAAATACAACAACACAGGAAATCTAGTGTTGCCGGGGCCATTAGACTTCAGAATGCACTAAATTTATGTGACAACTGTAGTAGAGGTGAAATCGAGTAATTCCCTTTTTGTTCAATGTCCAATAAGGTCTTTCTTGTTGCACAGGTATAACAATGAAATAGGAACAGTGTGGGGTTTTAGCAAATCCATCAAGTAACAGCTTTTCAATCCCAGCTAGGACATAAATCTATGGCAATTATAATCTTCTGTGATTGTCATGACATGGTAGAAACATTACAGCATCAACTGTAATGGAGTATTGTTAGAGTAATACCATAAGGAGGTGTAATTACAAATGCCATATTCAGTATAATAAACCTATTAAGGGCAATGCCTTAATGTTTGCACACTCTCCGCGCCATGTATCAATCAGCATTATCTACTACGAGTTTTAGAACGGCGGCTAAAGTATACTGTATATGGAAAACACATTAGTCTTCATAACATTTCAGCAGCTCTTACCTATAGTATTAGGATTGTCATATACTTTATCAACTTTCTGTTTCTCTTTGTTTAGTTACGGCCAATGATCTTACTGGTCTCATCCTGCACGCTGGTATTTTCACAGTGCCCCTTCTCTACCTTTCTTGGCTCTGTTCACATCACAGCATGTGAATGTGTTTAAAGGGGTACTCCGCCCCTAGACATCTTATCCCCTATCCAAAGGATAGGGGATAAGATGGTAGATCGCCGGGGTCCCGCTGCTGGGGACCCCCTGGATCTACCATGAAGCACCCATCTGTAGCAGCTTCCGGAACCGCTGGAGGTCCTCAGGCTGAGTCCATCTCGACCACCGGGAAAGAAGATCGTGACGTCACGACTCCGCCCCCGTGTGACGTCACACCCCGCCCCTCAATGCAAGTCTATGGGAGGGGGCGTGACACGCCCCCTCCCATAGACTTGCATTGAGGGGCGGGGTGTGACGTCACACGGGGGTGGAGTCGTGATGGAGTCACGAACTTCTGTCCTGGTGGTCGAGATGGACTCAGCCTGAGGACCTCCAGCGGTTCCGGAAGCCGCTACAGGTGGGTGCTGCATGGTAGATCCAGGGGGTCCCCAGCAGCGGGACCCCGGCGATCTGACATCATATCCCCTATCCTTTGGATAGGGGATAAGATGTCTTGGGGCGGAGTACCCCTTTAACACATATGCCACTGAAGCTCCCTTTATGTAAGCCAAATGTAACCGCATACACCCCTTCACCTAAAACAGGCTAAAATAGTGTCCTTTTGGCTTCAATCAGGGTGGCATTTGTCAGAATTATTTGCTTTTCACTGTATAGAAAAGCACAGTGGACCAAGCTTTCCTTTACAGTATGCTACTGTGAAAAATATTTATGGCGCAACAAAGCTTTTGTTTAACTTTGTGGCAAATGTATTCCGCTGTTTAGCAATACAGTGTGACATTTCAAAGGGTTGAGGGATACAATAGGGGAAACTTTATATGTATACCATTAGTGTTATTTGGACAGCACCTCAGTCATTTTAGGCTCTGCTCACATTTGCATTGTGGTTTTTATCAACAAAATCTACAATACAGTGTGGATCATGTGCAGTGACAAGCTGAGCCTATTGGGACCATTGGGTTCCACTGCAGTGTTCATCATTTGGACGGAAAGAAAAGCGCTGCAAGCTGTGCTATACTTATAGTCCAATGTGACTAAATCTGTGATTTCAGCAAAAGCGTAAACATAGTCTCTCACTGGTCGCATTGGGTTGACCAAAGTACTTGGTAATGGTAAATTTCCCAGATCAATCTCAGAATGAATAAGGATAGAATGATATCAATTTTCTATACCGTGCAAATAAATATAAGCACTGCAGCACCGGAATTAAAACATAACTTTTAATTATGACCGATGTAAACTAAACTATACCCCTCGTGACAAAAAATACAAAAATATGCAACAAGAATATGCAAAGTATGCAACAATAATACAGATGCATTCACCAATTGATACAATAGATACTCAATACTAAGAAATAGATATATCTCAGAGGCAAGGTGTTGGGATTACTCTTAATGTTATATCCACTAAATCCACCTAGCAACACCGTTCGCACAATAGCCCAGCTCCACAGAAAATAAAGAATACTGTCTCAAAGAAACACATTTATTTTCATACCCAACGCGTTTCACCCGACTGGTAATCGGGATCCTCAGGAGTAACACTGGGACAAAACAGGTCATTAGCTTAAGATCCCATAAGTAACAGAGTTACTGCTGGAACACATAGTAGGACCATACCCTTAAGATACATCAGATAACAACAATATTCAGCAGTAAATTAAAGAGATATTGCTCCCTATAGGAGCACTTACAGTACCCAGTGCCCGTTATGTAAGATCACGGCGGTTAATCAGATTTGTAAATTACTTCTATTAAAAAATCCTCCTTATCCTTCCAGTACTTATTAGCTGCTGAATACTACAGAGGACATTTTTTTCTTTTTGGAACACAGAGCTCTCTGCTGACATCACGAGCACAGTGCTCTCTGCTGACATTTCTGAACATTTTAAAAACTGTCCAGCATAGGAGAAAATCCCCATAGCAAACATATGCTGCTCTGGTCAGTTCCTAAAATGCACAGAGATGTCAGCAGAGAGCACTGTGCTCATGATTCAGCAGAGAGCACTGTGTTCCAAAAAGAAAAGCATTTCCTCTGTAGTATTCAGCAGCTAATAAGTACTGGAAGAAATAAGATTTTTTAATAGAAGTAATTTACAAATCTGTTTAACTTTCTGGCACCAATTGATAAAAAAAAAAAGTTTTCCACCGGAGTACCCCTTTAATATATTGGGCCTCATTGGCTAAGAGTGTTGGGTATTTTTCTGATCAGTTTTTTCTAGGTGGAAATTTCCAGCCATTTATCCACAGGATTTTCTGTGAATTCAATAGTAAATAGGTCGGGTTGTGAAACCACACCCCTTTTTGTGCCGACCATGCCCCCTTTGCGTCAGACCATGCCCCTTTTTAGGCTTTTCACAGTGCAATGCCGGGTTTGTCGGATTTTCCTGGCGCACGCTGTCGCAGACACTCTGCGCGAAAATAACCAGACAAAAACTGGTCAGTTTTAGCATAGTAAATAAGGGCCATTATCTTGGTAATCTTTACCCTATAGTCTTCACAGAAGACAAATGTTTTAAATGTGTGCGAAATAAGATGTATAAATATACTGTATACTTTTTACTATAAATGCGCAAACTGCAACACTTTCTGCTACAACGTGCACATATACTGCTGTTAAGCACCTTACTTTTTGCAGCAAATACATATAGCTCCACAACCAGCGGCACATACATTTGTACTCTTTTATTTTACATTGTTATTTTTATTCAAATTTTAGTTTATCAACCTTTTAAAAACATTTTACTATAGAATGTCTTGGGGGTGGTCTGCATGGGCCATGCGGACACCCCACATATAGCACAAATCTATATATATGTATTTTAATAATAAACACAATTATTATTAATATTCAAATATTTATCTCAGTATTTATTCCTTACACTTCTCACAGAATCTGGCTTGATAACGGTAACCTTCTCCTCTTTGTTTTTATATTATGGTATTTGCAGTTACATTGGATCTGTAGTGCTGACTGACCTTATGCCATGGGTTATAAGCGAGGTTTAGTGTAAGAAGGTGGGCTGTATGTTTGCGCAAAACATTAATCTCATCCATCGTCCTTGTTAACTGGTTCCAGCTCAAGTCTAGGTACTTCAGTTTACCATTGCCTTTAAAACCTTCCAGACTTATCACACGGTTATGGCTGGCATCCAGGTATTCCAAATTGGGCTGTAATAATTGGTAACCAACAGAATTATGTTTTCTTTAGAAGCAAACAAACAAAGTTACTACTACTATCTGGGGACAGAGCCAGCTGACCAAGGGTGTACCTGGGGGTGTTGGGGGAGAAAGTGTCCCAGGCACAGTTAGGCAGAGAGGTGAAGGAGGGGGAGCAGGAAATAGGACCCTGGAGATCCTGCATTCTCTCTCCTGCTCCTTTAAGTTACAGCAGCCAGACCCTCTCCTTCCTGGCTGTTGTAACTTGATTTAGACAGAAGCTCTGTCAGAAGCAATGGAACAGGAAAAAAGTCTGCGGAGGAGCTCTGTCTTCTCACTTCACTGATAAGATGTAACAACTTAGCAGGAGAGGCTAGAATGTATGTGTATGTGTATAATGTGCATGAATCAATAGTTTGTGAGTGCATTGTTTATGTATAAGCATGTGTGTATACGTGTTTGTATAGACATGTGTAATGTATATACAAGTGTAATGTGTGTGTAAGTAATGTATGTATGTGTGAACTTTGTCATATTATTACATATATACCAAATACAATTTTGAAAATCCTACCAGATTTGAAACATCTTCCAGACTGGTGACCTCATTAAAACTTATTATAAGCTTCTGAAGACCATTAAGTTTAGAAATTTCCTTTAGTTTACTTAAACTGTTGTCATGTAAGTTCAATATCTGTAAAAAATAAAATTGTAATTATGAATTATCAAGTACTTAGCAAGTATGACTATTAGACTATGTTTGACCTATTAAAGCCAATTGGTCTGCCACGAACCCTTCGAGCTATGCGTTGACATGACGTTATGATAGGCTGCCAATATATACCCCAATGCATGGCCACACATTGGGATATACATTGGCAACCTACACCCCACAATTTACACCTTTTGGATAATAAGTCCTCTAAAATATCATCAATCAAGGAAACAAAGCATTTTTGGCGCTGCAACACATAACTCAAATCAGCATCTCTTGGCTGAACACGTAAGAGAACCATATCTCACTGCTTAAAGGGTTATCCACCATAAGGTGATTTTAGTACGTACCTGGCAGACAGTAATGGACATGCTTAGGAAGGATCTGCGCTTGTCTTGGGGCTAAATGGCTATGTTGTGAGATTACCATAACACTGTGGCTAGCTTTTTGTGAACTTGTACTTCCTGTTTGACTTTTCTTTTTTTGACTACAAATCCCACAATTACATTTTCCTCCCTCCCGCACATCAGCCACCCCACCCACTGAAACATAAATGAGCTGCATCCATTCAAATCAGTGTGGTTTTCAATCAGGGCGCCTACAGCTGTTGCAGATTCCTCTCCCACCAAGCGATCCCTCCACCCATTGAAGCAGACAGGCTCCCTGTCATCAGCTGAGTAGTGAGTCAGGTCTCGGCCGCATTGCAGGCTGGGAAAAATCTGAGACAACAGTCATTTTGTATGCTGGTAAAAATAAATATTGGAGTGAAAATCACAGAAGAATTGTGAGAAAACCGTCACACACAGGTACAGACACTATATTGTGAACTACACTAACTTTACAGCCCCTGTAGCATGGTCAAATAAAAAAAAATCCTGGAATACCCCTTTAACAAGTAACAGGTAAGTCCGGAGACCTATATTGCACATGGCACTTATCATTAACATAAAAAAATGAAGAAATAACGGGCGGCACTCAACAAATCTTATGCAAAAAACATCTTTATTCAGGACATAGGGGGGGTATTCATGAAAAGTGGAGGAGGTGCACGACTTTTCACTCCATTAATTCACGTGTTGATAACTGTGTACCTGCACCAAATTTATTACATGACGCAGGGCATGTGATAAATCTGGTGATCAAATTTCTCTGCGACTTTGTTTGTAACTTTTAACCCGTGCAACAAAATGTGCGAATTTTAATAATGCTGTCCACAGCCAGATTCTAAGGCATGTCAGGACTGGTGAGGAATTGCGCGTAAATAAGCATAGCTGTGACAAAATATGCGACAAAATGAAATTCATAAATTCCATAAAAACAACTTCCAATGTCACTTTGTAAAAAATGTTCTATTTGGTTTGTCGCAATTATTTGTCTCTGAAAAAGCAACTGCACCAAAAATAGAGACAAACTACAGCCAAAATAATGGAGTAAAAGGTTTGATACATACCCCCCATAGTCTTCAAATGAGATGTAGTGTGCAGTGGAAAAGTGCAGGAGGTGAGAACGCCATGAACGTCTGCAGGTGTAGGTGCGACAGTTGTTTTATACGCACGCACGTATTTCTTCAGACCACACCTACTGAACACATCAGTCCAGTGATATACACCTGGAGCTGACATCACAAGTCACAAAATGCATAGGTGACCTTAAAGGGGTACTCCGGCCCTAAGACATCTTATACCCTATCCAAATGATAGGGGATAAGATGTCTGACCGCGGGTGTCCCGCCGCTGTGGACCCCCGCAATCTTGCATTCGGCACCAACCTCTTTGAGGTACACGCCGTGCTGCCAGCTCACAAACTGCCGGGTGCCGACCACGGGGCCGGAGTATCGCGACAGCACGACTCCACCCCCGTGAGACATCCCGCCCCCGCTATGCAAGTCTATGGGAGGCGGCGTGCAGCTCAAAGAGGTGGGTGTCGAATGCAAGATTGTGGGGGTCCCCAGTAGCAGGACCCCCGTGGTCAGACATCTTATCCCCTATCCTTTGGATAGGTGATAAGATCTCTTAGGGCTGGAGTACCCCTTTAAAAACAATTTAAAACAACACTATTCTTCTTCACGTGTAATGTATAATAATGACTAAACAAGCTTGAGGCTAAATGACAAGACTGATCTAAGTATCTTTTTGTGATTATAATTCATTCCTTTTTCAGTCATTATATTATTCGTTACATGTGAAGAAGAATAGTGTTGTTTTAAATTGTTTTTAATGTCACTTATGCACTTTGCGAACCCCTGACTGATTACGTCAGCTCCAGGTGTATATCGTCTCATTTCCAGACAATGGCCCTGATTTACTATTGTAAAACGAACCTGTTTTGTCGGGCTGTGCGCCAGATTCTGTCTCATTGAGCCAGAATATGCGTCAGAAAACCCGATCAACTCTCCATTTCGAGAAAACTCGAAAAAGGAACATAGTCACCAGAAAAAGGGGCACAGGTGCCAAAAAGAGGGCGTGCCCCCAACATTTTTGAAAAATCCCAACATATTTACTATGATTTCCATAGAAATTGTGGTGGATTTGAGCTGAGGAACACCCTACAGTGCAAAATGTAGGGAAACTTAGTAAATACCGTGGAGAAATATCTGTTGGGATAAAACCCCCACAAAGAAAACTCCACTCCACACTTATTAATCAGGGCCAATGTCTAGATTAAAGATGTTTTTTTTTTACATAAGAAGACCCATAGAGTTCTTATTTATGCATTTTCATGCATTTAAAATATCACTTTAAAAAAACAACTCAGCGAAGAGGCTTTTCTATGCTCCTTATGTTATGCCTCTCTTTTAATATCCAGAAAGCTGAGCTTTGCAATACTTACTGTTATTTGGCTGTAGAGATTGGCTTTTGCAATGGAAAGAATGGTCCCTTCATCCAGAGCAATTATTTTGGGCCTGGATTTAATAATTGGTTCCATGGAAATAACGTCTTCATCCAACTTAATTTCATCTGAGAATTCTACAGCAGTAAAATTACAAGTCTTGTTGGACATTCCCTGCCAAGATGAAAAGTATTAAGTATTATTAAATCTATATAATAAAGGTTCTTAATAATGCATGAAATACATAGTAAGGCAGATTACATTATATAAATTACAAAAAAACGAAACATATAAAAAAAAATTTTTTTTTTATTATTTTTTTTTTACTCTTGTCCTTGGGCCGTGTCTGGTATTGCAACATTCAAGTGAAGACAAGAGTGGAATGGATTGTGCGGATTGATGAGAGTATTGCAGTGTATCTTATGAGTGATCAGAAGATTTCATGGTCTAGTCCCCCTTGTAGGTCCAAAAAATGTAAAAAAAACATAAAACAATGTTTGCTACTTTAGTCCTTGTTCGTCAAGTAGGTGGGGATTAGTCCAAATGGATATAGCCTTCCACATACACCAAATTTATTTATACAATTTATGCCTGCTAAATTGCAGTCAAAATCTACACCAGCTCTGAGCTGGCATAGATTTCTGAGGTTGCCACATGAACAGCCTTCGATGCACCAAGTTTATTGAGAGGTGCAACTGACAAGGCCCAGGCTTTTACATAAGATCACTAGAATGAGTAAGGGGAGAATCTCTGAGTCTATGTCATCGGTCCCACAAACTTACATTATGGGACCATCTTATGTGACAGAGAGAGTCGAGAACGAATGTGCTATTGAGGGTTATAAAATTTACCAAGCACATGACAGTTACTCTTTAAAATAATACTTAGGAGAAGAAGAGTATGTTGTACCTGTGTAATGTATTCATACTCAACAACATACTCTGGCAAAATCAGATCAGTGTCAAACACAAACCAATCACAGCGGCGGAGGCTGCAGTCACAGTTCTCATGTTCCTTAGAAGGACAAATTTCTGAAAAAAAAAATAGAAAAAAATGTTAAGGTGTGCGTTTCATATAGCCATATACATACAGTAACCCCCTGACCTACGATCGCCCCGACATACGATAATTTCAATATACGATGGCCTCTCAGAGGCAATCGCATGTTGAAGGCAGCATCAATATACGATGCTTTTGTATGTCGGGGCCATCGCATAAACGGCTATCCGGCAGCACAGACTGCTTCAGCTGCTGCCGGATAACCGTTTAAGGTGCCCCGTGTGGTCTGGTGATGATCACTTACCTGTCCCCGGCGCTCTTCAGGATCCCCTGCATGGCCGGAGCTCTCCTTCGTCGTCATCACGTCGCTGCGCACGCCGTTCCGTCATCCAATTGGAGTGGCGTGCGTGATGACGGCGATGAAGAGCGATGATCCCAAGCAGCAGAGACGGTCCGGAGCGGCGGGGACACCCTGTGGACGCGGCTATATCAATGGAGGGCGACATCCACGGCAGCGGTGACGGTCCGGAGCCGCGGGGACAGGTGAGTATAACTTCCTATACTTAACATTGCACGGATCCCTCAACATACGATGGTTTCAACTAACGATGGTTCATTTGGAACGAATTACCATCGTATGTTGAGGGACCACTGTATTTACCAAACCAATAAATTCTGCTATATGACTTGACTTTAATTATTTATTAATCACTTAAAATACAAATTTGCTTTGTGTAAATCTTTGTAGTATACTATGACAATTTAGCTCCCTGAGGAATCATAAGACAAGAAGAAAAAAGAACACTCCACAAGCAATGTTATTATGAAGTTTATTAAGGCAACAAACAAAAAAGAAACATCACTTCTAAAAATTATTAAAAAGCTCAAAAGGAGCCTACCTTGGTAGGCCCTTTTGAGCTTTTTAAGTGTTCTTAGATGTGATGTTTCTTTTTGTCTTGGTATTCATGGTCTGCATCCAATAGCACCCGTTATGTATTAGAGCTGAGCCCCCCATTTTTTGTAGCCCTAAGGAATCATGGCTACTAGGACATGCTGTGCTTTAGGTATACATAGCTCTCCATACAGAAGTGTTGTAAGTTTGTGTGAACAAACACAACACAGGTCTAAGGGAGTAATGTGTCTCCTTGGTGAGATCGCCAAGCTGGAAGTTCTTTTCTTTTTGAATTTCTTTTCTGTCTGACCACAGTGCTCTTTGCTGCTGACACCTCTGCCCATTTTAGAAATCCCCATAGCAAACCTATGCTGCTCTGGACAGTGCCTGACATGGACAGAGGTGTCAGCAGAGAGCACTGTGGTCAGACAGAAAGGAAATAAAAAAAAATAGAACTTCTTCTGGAGCATAGGGCAGCTGATAAGTACTGGAAGGATTAAGATTTTACAAAACTGTTTAACTTTCTGGCACCAGTTGATTAAAAAAATGTTTTCCAGTGGAGTACCCCTTTAAATATAAACCAGTAGAGATGTGAGGTACTGGAAGAAGTCACAAAGAAAGGATTCTTGTCACCTCTCCAGGATTTGTAGTGTTTTAATGCATTTTCTATAATTAATGCAGAATAAACATACCATCGTCTGGAGAACACTCAGTGCTGCTGTTTAGTTTCAGGGGTCTGAAGACAGATGTAGCATCAGGAAAATTAGTAGGATTAATGGGCAGAAATTCTTGTGCTTGAACACTATGGCCAAGAAACACTTTAGAGATGATAAGTTTACCTAAGATAACAAAATGAAATAAATGGTTTTATGCAAAAAAAAAACATAGAAATATTTATGTAGTGTACTTCTGTTAAAGGGGTACTCCGGTGAAAACCTTTTTTCTTTTAAATCAACTGGTGGCAGAAAGTTAAACATATTTGTAAATTACTTCTATTAAAAAATCTTAATCCTTCTGTTACGCCTAGCGCTCCGGGTCCCCGCTCCTCCCCGGAGCGCGTACGGCGTCTCTCTCTCCGCAGCGCCCCGGTCGGTCCCGCTGACCGGGAGCACTGCACTGTCATGGCCGTCGGGGATGCGATTCGCACAGCGGGACGCGCCCGCTCGCGAATCGCATCCCAGGTCACTTACCCGTTCCCGTCCCCTGCTGTCATGTGCTGGCGCGCGCGGCTCCGCTCTCTAGGGCGCGCGCGCGCCAGCTCCCTGAGACTTAAAGGGCCAGTGCACCAATGATTGGTGCCTGGCCCAATTAGCTTAATTGGCTTCCACCTGGTCCCTGACTATATCTGACCTCCTCCCATGCACTCCCTTGCCGGATCTTGTTGCCTTGTGCCAGTGAAAGCGTTTTGTGTGTCCAAAGCCTGTGTACCAGAACTTCTGCTATCCACCCTGACTACGAACCTTGCCGCCTGCCCCCGACCTTCTGCTACGTCCGACCTTGCTTCTGTCTACTCCCTTGTACCGCGCCTATCTTCAGCAGCCAGAGAGGTTGAGCCGTTGCTAGTGGATACGACCTGGTCACTACCGCCGCAGCAAGACCATCCCGCTTTGCGGCGGGCTCTGGTGAAAACCAGTAGTGACTTAGAACCGGTCCACTAGCACGGTCCACGCCAATCCCTCTCTGGCACAGAGGATCCACCTCCTGCCAGCCGGCATCGTGACACCTTCCTGTACTTATTAGCTGCTGCATACTACAGAGGAACGTCTTTTCTTTTTGGAATGCTCTCTGATGACATCACAAGCACAGTTCTCTCTGCTGACGTTATTATAATAATAATAACGCTTTATTTATTGTTGTCCTTAGTGGGATTTGAACCCAAGTCCCCAGCACTGTAAGGCAGCAGTGCTTACCACTGAGCCACCATGCTGCCCTTAGCATACATCTGCTATGCATGGTTGCTAAAATGGACAGAGATGTCAGCAGAGAGCACTGTGCTCGTGATGTCATCAGTGTTCCAAAAAGAAAGGAATTTCCTCTGTAGCATTCAGCAGCTAATAAGTACTGGAAGGATTAAGATTTTTTAATAGAAGTAATTTACAAATATGTTTAACTTTCTGCCACTAGTTGATTTAAAAGAAAAAAGGTTTTCACCGGAGTACCCCTTTAAGGTGCCTCTATCAGCTAATATACTAGAATGCAGAATATTTTATATACCGTCTAATTTTCTACTCAAGACACTTAAAGTGGCAGTACCATCTCAGCTTGTTATCCCTTATCCATAGCACAGGGCCTCAGTCAGGGTCTGTCCGCTGGGTCCCCCTACTGATCCCAAGAATGGACAACATTGTTCTCTGAATGAACAGAGTGCACCATGCCTGCGCAGCCATCCATCCATTCCTTATCTATTGGCCCGCCAGCTCAGTGCTCAGAAATGTTCAATGGCCTCATACAGAATCACAGGAGAGCTGGTCACGTACGATCTGTGCACTCTGTTCATTTCCGCGACGATTTTGTCCCTGCTCTTGAGACCGGTATGGGCCCCAGCGGTTAGACCCTCACAATCAGATTGTTATCCTATGCTTATCCTTGTGCTATGGATAGGAAATGCCAATGTGAGATTGGAATAACCTATTATGAAATTATTGTATCACTCAAAAGTGATAGTATGTTTTCAATAAAGATTGTATATAATTTATAACAGATTGCTAGACTCCATGATTTGGGCTTTGTTCTTCACTACAGCAATAACCTTGTATAGATAGATAACAGATGACTGAAATTACTCAACTACTATGCTCATGTTAACACAAAAGTAGTATTTTTGGGTTTAATTAAAGGGAACCTGTCACCGCAGGCAGCATGAAACAGGTGCAGGGAGCACTATCATTTACTCTGAAACTCTCCGACATTTTAGAAAAATCTTTGTTTAAAAAAAAAAAGCAGATGGGACCTGGGTATCTAGTCATTGCAGCAGTTTCTGGTGGCTGCTATCTGCCTGATGGCCCTCACCGACGCGTCTCTCCCTTTACACAGATATGACAGGTAACTCAAAGCCGACAAAAACAGTCAGGGGGCCGCCTCTCGTGACCACGTACCTGGATCCTTGTGGCTTATTTTCAATAAAGTCATGGTAATCGTTCACCTTTACTTTGACTACTTTGTGGCTTCTCCATAGTAAACACAAGGTAGAGGCTTAGGGGAATATACATATTTCAAAAGGTACCCAATACACCGATCAGCCAAAACAACAAAACTAATGACAACTGAAGGGGATAACATTGGTCACCTTGTAACAATACCACCTGTCAAGTGGTAGAATGTGGTAAAAAAAAGAGTGCTGTGGTAACTCTACAACCTGTCAAGTGGTGGGATAGATGAGGTAGCAGGTGAACAGGGAACACTGGGAGGCACTATTCGAGGAAGCAAGCTGACAGAGCCATTGTGAATCTGGACAACATTCTGCTGGGAAACCCTAGGTCCTTACATCATGCCCAACAAGTCCTCTACTTCATGGCAGTGGTATTCCCTGATGGCAGTGGTCTCCCTCGGCAGGATAATGTCATGGCCACACTGCAAATAACACTATAAATATTGTTCAGCAATGGTTTGAGGAACATGACGTGTTTAAGGTGTTGACATGGCCTCCAAACTCCCAAGATCTCAATCCAATCAAGCATCCGTGGGATGTGCTGGAAAAACAAGTCTAATTGAATGAGGCAGCACCTTAAAGGGGTACTCCCATGGAAAACTTTTTTTTTTTTTTTAATCAACTGGTGCCAGAAAGTTAAACAGATTTGTAAATCACGTCTATTAAAAAATCTTAATCCTTCCAGTACTTTTTAGGGGCTGTATACTAAAGAGAAATCCAAAAAAGAAATGCATTTCCTCTGTTGTCATGACCACAGTGCTCTCTGCTGACCTCTGCTGTCCATTTCAGGAACTGTCCAGAGCGGAAGAAAATCCCCATAGCAAACATATGCTGCTCTGTACAGCAGAGGTCAGAAGAAAGCGCTGTGGCCATGACATCAGAGGAAATGCATTTCTTTTTTGGATTTCTCTTTAGCATACAGACCGTAAAAAGTACTGGAAGGATTAAGATTTTTTAATAGAAGTGATTTACAAATCTGTTTAACTTTCTGGCACCAGTTGATTTAAAAAAAAAGTTTCCATGGGAGTACCCCTTTAAAATTTACAGGACTTATAGACTATTTTGCTAACATCTTGGTGCAAAATATCTCAGGACAGCTTCAGTGATCTTGTGGAGTTCATGTTATGGTGGTAGGGAGCTATTCTGGTGGCATGAGGAGGACCTACTTAATATTAGGCAGGTGCTTTCAATGTTATGTCCCATCAATAAAATATCAATTTAATAAGTAAAAGTAACAATTTGCTTGAGAAAACAAAGGGGGAGATTCATCAAGACCTGTGCTGAGGAAAAATTGACCAGTTGCCCATAGCAACCAATTCAATAACTTCTTTAATTTTTCAGTAACAAAAAGCAGAGCCGCTCCATGGTGCAGGCTTCCTACATAATACGAAGCAGGGAAGGGAAGACAGCGGCTTACCGTAGCAGGTTGTGTACCAGCATACACAACAATGGTGAGCGTATATCAGGGAGATCCAGCCTATCTGCAGTCTTCCTGAATGGGTAAGATGAACAACAAAACAACTTCAGCAGTTTTCAGGAATTCAGCGGCGCTGTACAGGACTTCAGACACGGGAGCCAGCGGTAATTTGTAAAATCCTTAACTGAGTAATCATGCAAAGCGTTTCACTGCGCATGCGCAGTGAAACACATTGCATGATTACCCAGTAAAGCATTTTGCACATTACCGCTGGCTCCCGTGTCTGAAGTCCTGTACAGCACCGCTGAATTCCTGAAAACTGCTGAAATCATTCTGTTGTTAATTTTTCTGTGTCCTTTTCAAAAATGTAAGAAGACATCCAGTTGCTATGGGCAACTGTTCAATTTTCCTCTGCACAAGTTTTGATAAATCTCCCTCAAAGTGTTAAGGTTTTTCTGTATATTACACTATTTTACAGTATCCAATAACAAAATGGTTAATTTTATTCATAACTGGATCGACAGCTTAAAACATTTGTTTTAAATGAATGTGTGGAAATCTTTGTAAATGTTGTTTTGTAGCTTTGAAGTAAAGGATGAATATACTAAATTATAATATACTGATGATTACACTAGGAAGATTGGAAATGACAGCATTTGCTTTGTTTCGAGGAAAGTATTATTCTGTCTATTTTAACATGTCCAATGAACCAAGTAGTTGCGTCAACCTCAACCTGTCCCACGATTACTCCCTAAGTGAGTACATGGAATGTGATTCATTCTCTGTATTCATTAGGCAGGCGATTGTCAGCACTGGATTCCCTATGTCATCTACCATTTAGTGTATCACTTATGTCTCCCCATAATTAGTTTACCATGTTTAAAGAGTTCTGGATCATAATGATTTGTCTCTTTGTTTGCTTCTTCCTCCAATTTAGGAGACTCATAAAATCCCAAACTGTTGGCGAGGCGAACAGCTTCTTCTTGTTCTTGATCATACAACTGTAGAAAACACATCATGACATGGTAAGGATAAAGACAATTGTGAATGAACCGTATTATAGCTAAGGCAAGACACAGAGGATGTCACCATTCTACAGCTTTCCCACTAATTACATTTATTAAGATATAACAGACTCTAGTTCAGGAAAGTGCCCAAATGCTGCTGGCCTTAGGCTGCCTTCACACAGTGATTTATTTTGGCATTTAATAATGCATAAAAAATATCTAGTATTTAACTATCACATGCCTATTATTGAGCATTTTTTTTTAATCTGTATTTTTTGCTTTTTAGTTTTTTTATTGGTTTTAAAAATACAGCCGTAGCACTTGCATGCTGACTCGTAGATTTAAAGGGCCATCACATGCCACACTTTGCCTTCCCCCACAAAGAGAATCCTTTCTACCACCTGTGCTTGAAAAATAAGGTTTGGTTGATATATTAATCTGTGTCTCCAATATTTCACATGGCTTCCAATTTGACCATTCTTCTGTCTGCTGCCTGCTCTGGCCCCACTCTAAGTGAACTTGACGTGGCTTGACCTTTTATTCATCTCCCATATCTGTATAAACTCTGGAAATCTGGATCTACTGCATCTACGACTCTGCCTCTGCTACATCCTTTTGTGCAATGCTATCTCATTATGAACAGCTGCCAATGGTCACCACGCTAAGGGAATTCCTGCCGCAGAAGGCCACATACATCTGGGGGGAATTAAAACCGGGAGCGCCCGTATCCCTGCCGTTTGTGGCCCGTATGTACTGTATCTCAATGAGCCGACCAGAGTGAAAATGCTGACTCCAGTTGGCTCATTTTTGCCTCGTATGCGGTTTTCCAACCGGACCTAAAACCGTGGTCTACCACGGTTTAAGGTCCGGTCAGAAAACCATTTACGGGACAAAAATGAGCCAACCGGAGTCAGCATTTCACCCCGGTTGGCTCATTGAAATACAGTACATACGGGCCACATACGGCAGGAATACAGGAGCGCCCGGTTTTAGCTCCCCCAGACGTATGATGTCCCGTATTGCATAAAACGTGATGTGAACCCAGCCTTATCCAGCTTTTAAAAACATTGGCAGTGACTGCAGGGGTAAGAATGTCTTGGAAGATGGGGACTGGAGCGTTTAGTGGAGAGAGTAGAGCCCCATACTGGAGATTGTGAGGATCCCCAGAGATCAGACAATAATCACCCATTCTGTGGATAGGGGATGTTATTAAAAGATGGATAACTCCTTTAAACACAACGGGGGAGATTTATCAAAGGATTTAGACTGGTTTATCTTGTCTAAATTTGTCTCACAGAAAGTCTCAGTCTAAATATGTGCGACTTTTCTGCGACTTTTGCTCTAGAGGATTTTTAGAACATGATGCATGCTATTTTAGACAGAAATGCATTGGAAAATGCATTGGTGCTGAATTTATCAAGTGCGACTTTTGTGCGACAAGTCGCATCTGCCCAAAATGTCAGACCATGTTGGAGCAGGTCTAAATGCAGTTTAAGCTGTAGACCCTGAAGTCTGAGCACAGAATTTATCAAGGGCTGTGAGACCTTTGATAAATTAGGAGCACAATAGACAGGAGACTACCACATACGCTGGTCTATAAGCATACCCAGAATAGACTAGATTAGGAAATGTCCCCCAACATGTCTCTAAATACAAAAAAAAAAACTATGACAAAACTAAAAAGAATAAAAAAAGAAATAATAAGCACTGCAGGAATCAGCAGACAGCTTTTCCAGAAGCAGTGACAGGAAGGAAGGTTCAGTGACAGCTCCCACTGTGAAAACTCAACCGAAACCAAAAGTTAGGCCCCTGCACGTTCAGGAAATCCAACGTTCTGAAAATCTTTTTTTTATATATCAGGAAGAGGGTCAGATCTCAGCACAAATGAAAGGGGAAATAAATCCTTTCTCAGTGGTGCTGAAGCTAAGATTCACCTATTCGTTAAAAAACATACAATAGAATGGATCTCCTGAATGTGACGTGCATGGGACCTTGTGAGAAGAGGAAACTCTGCGGTCATGAGATTACAGTCATGAAGGGCATTTTAGATACATGCATGCATGATTGTTTGTTTTACCTGGGAACTTTTTGTCATCTTAAACCCATCCTCAAGAATATGGAGAAGGTTGTTCTTTTCAAAAGACATAATGGGGTCCAGGGTATAAAAAAGATATTCTAGCATCTTTTTGTAGTTACTGCAAGAAAAGAAAAATAACAAAATAGGCATTGTAATAAAGGGCATGTGTACTTTTACATCCATTTATTTGCTCCAATGCATCTCAAAATAAAATAATACAGCGAATGTAGTGAGTGGCAATGCATATAGTATAGAATATACATGGTCATTACCATGTCCACATTAACATGTCTGAATGACATTTTTATAGCGAAGCTTAGTGAATAAAAATTGCTACTGTAAGAGAGTAGTGTCCTTATCTGTGTGTTGAACAGTATTGTCAAGGGCAAGTACAGACACACACATACAGAAGAGGGCCAGAGCAGTATATCAGCCCTTGGCTCACCACAAAGAACCCCTTAGTGTTATTCTAATGAATAGCAAATATAGAGAAGCAGATATCGGCATAACTTGCTCTGCTCTTATATGTGGGGAACTTTAACAGCGCTTAGGAGTGGTATTGCAGACTATGAAGAGATGCAACATGGTGGTGCTCAAATCCCAGATGAAGAGAGACGTCAGCAAATGCATGGAGGCACTCACCATACTTCAGGTAATAGCAAATCTTTATTCTTCTTATACGTGCATTAAAAGAACAGCATGGCCAGGTACAGACGCAGCAGACCAGGCTCCGGAACTACAGCCATTTCACTCCGCCATGGAGTTACATCATTAACCTGATGAAACTCCATGGCAGAGTGAAAAGGCTGTAGTTACGGAGCCCGGTCTGCTGCATCTGTACCTGGCCATGCTGTTCTTTTAATGCACGTATAAGAAGAAGTGCCTCCCAACATCTTTTTCCATGCATTTTTCTAATGTAAATTACCAGTAGAAACGTATTAACTCCTGGATACAATTGGTGGCTATAGGCCCCTTTGCATACTGGGCCACTGTAAAGCTACACAGTTAAATTAACATGCTGTATGGTGCTGCTATCTGCTCTCTGCACTGCCTTATTTTAAGTCAGAATAAATTCAACAGTTTGTGACACCGTCACATCTCTATGCATCAGTGGAGATGGCACAATTAAGTAAAACCACCAGTGCAAATATGACTCGCATTTACACTTTCTGGAGTACCAATTATTAGACAGTCCTAAGCAAGCCTCTTCATTTCATGCCAAGTCTCCACCATGGCTTTCCATCTAATTTCTGTTCCCATGCATCATTAGTATCTCAGCTGAGATTCCAGTATGGCTCCTATCCTGGTCTTCAGCATGGCTCCCCATCCTAATCCTGACCTACAGCATGGCTCCCAATCTTATTCCTCAGCATGGTTTTATGGTTTCCCATATCATTCCTGGCCACAAGTATGGTTCCCCAGCAATAGCTTTTCTTCACATTGCAGCTTCATGTGATCTTCTGGCTAATGATGCTCACTAGGGCTTGAAATGCTCCTTTGCCTGCTTTATCAACTCCAATAATGTGGCACAATACCAATAGCATCTCTTGCTTGATGTCCCTTCCAAGTCTCCTCCTTATCCTGTTGGGGATGCAGCACAATGCAGATCTGCTATCAGATGATTTAGAGCACTTAGAAATGTAAAATGTGGTCTTTTCAAGTAATGGGAGATAAAAATGTCAGAGAAAAAAGCTGTCTAGATGAACGTGATCTTCTCAAAGGGGTTTACTGAATTGTAAATTTTGATTATACAACTGTTATATATTCTAATTATTAATGCAAATTTTACCCGCACAAAACAAATACAATAAGAAAAAGTCAATAATTCCTGTAAATCAGATGCTGCAAGACACATTCCATGCATCGCTCTACAATGAGTGGAATGACAAGAGAGCCGGAAACCTACACTGCGGCGGTGCCATCTTCATTGTCAAGGTAATCCTGAAGTCTTTCCTCAAACCTGAATCGTAAGATTCGATTGTGCACTCTGACAATTCGATTTATCTTCACACCGGTGATCCCGAATGTTTTAAAGTTAAATGCACAGAAGCGTGATAAAATCAGATCATAACAAGACTTGAACCTGCATAAATTAAATTGAGAATATAAGATTTCAAGAGATGGGACATACTGAAGCAGAAACATAAGATGAAATAAAAATGTGACAAACACAATAGCTATAAGAAACATGATTAAGTGTGAGTAAATGAAAACTGGAAAATGTGATGCCTCCATCTATATACAATAATGTCATGTGATGTCAAAACACCTTTCCATAAACACATGTGCATAAAGGGGAAATAAATATGTGCAAAATATATTGGGCTTCATGCATAAGTGTATATCCAAACAAAAATGTCAGTGTTGTCCATAGCATTCAATCTGATTCCAACTATTACAAAGTGAATGTATCACCTAGATGTGTTTTATGGTTTAGAGTGAGATCTTAAAATATGATCTGCTGGTTATTATTATTATTTTTAATCAGGTAAATTTTATTGCCATTTATTTCCTTTTATTTTCTACCACAGACATCAGTAAAAAACGCTATAGTCTCAACATGCTGCGATTTTGAAACACTGCCGCTGAGCCCAAAAATGCAGAAAAGCAATAAAGAGGAATGAAAAAATGTCAAAGGCAAATACGCTGAGTGGGAGAGTTTTTGCATAAAAAAACAACAATAAACAAGTGGAAACTAAGCCTAAAGCTAGAATTGTGGCGATCAGCTTTAATATAAAAATGAATTGTCATATTAAGGCATACACTACAATATGAAGCACTCCAAATTAATTTTAAAGTGTATTTGTCATTATGAAAAACTTTTTATATAACATAGAAAATACCATTCTATGTATATTTGTGCTTAGGACATGAAGGGCTCTGTGCACTGAGGACAAGCAAAGCTCTGTGCACTGAGGACAAGCAAAGCTCTGTGCACTGAGGACAAGCAAAGCTCTGTGCACTGAGGACAAGCAGCGCTCTGTACACTGAGGACAAGCAAGGCTCTGTACACTGAGGAAAAGCAGGGCTCTGTACACTGAGGACAATCAGGGCTCTGTGCACTGAGGACAAGCAGGGCTCTGTACACTGAGGACAATCAGGGCTCTGTGCACTGAGGACAAGCAAAGCTCTGTGCACTGAGGACAAGCAAAGCTCTGTGCACTGAGGACAAGCAGCGCTCTGTACACTGAGGACAAGCAAGGCTCTGTACACTGAGGAAAAGCAGGGCTCTGTACACTGAGGACAATCAGGGCTCTGTGCACTGAGGACAAGCAGGGCTCTGTACACTGAGGACAATCAGGGCTCTGTGCACTGAGGACAAGCAGCGCTCTGTGCACTAAGGACAAGCAGGGCCCTGTGCACTGAGGACAAGCAGCGCTCTGTGCACTGAGGACAAGCAGGGCTCTGTACACTGAGGACAAGAAGGGCTCTGTACACTGAGGACAATCAGGGCTCTGTGCACTGAGGACAAGCAGGGCTCTGTGCACTGAGGACAAGCAGGGCTCTGTGCACTGAGGACAAGCAGGGCTCTGTGCACTGAGGACAAGCAAGGCTCTGTGCAGTGAGGACAAACAGGGCTCTGTGCAGTGAGGACAAGCAGGGCTCTGTGCGGTAAAGACAAGCACTGAGGACAAGCAGTGAGGACAAGCAGGGCTCTGTACAGTGAGGACAAGCAGGGCTCTGTGCAGTGAGGACAAGCAGGGCTCTGTGCAGTGAGGACAAGCAGGGCTCTGTGCAGTGAGGACAAGCAGGGCTCTGTGCAGTGAGGACAAGCAGCGCTCTGTGCAGTGAGGACAAGCAGGGCTCTGTGCACTGAGGACAAGCAGGGCTCTGTACACTGAGGACAAGCAGGGCTCTGTGCACTGAGGACAAGCAGGGCTCTGTACACTGAGGACAAGAAGGGCTCTGTACACTGAGGACAATCAGGGCTCTGTGCACTGAGGACAAGCAGGGCTCTGTGCACTGAGGACAAGCAGGGCTCTGTGCACTGAGGACAAGCAGGGCTCTGTGCACTGAGGACAAGCAAGGCTCTGTGCAGTGAGGACAAACAGGGCTCTGTGCAGTGAGGACAAGCAGGGCTCTGTGCGGTAAAGACAAGCACTGAGGACAAGCAGTGAGGACAAGCAGGGCTCTGTACAGTGAGGACAAGCAGGGCTCTGTGCAGTGAGGACAAGCAGGGCTCTGTGCAGTGAGGACAAGCAGGGCTCTGTGCAGTGAGGACAAGCAGGGCTCTGTGCAGTGAGGACAAGCAGGGCTCTGTGCAGTGAGGACAAGCAGGGCTCTGTGCACTGAGGACAAGCAGGGCTCTGTACACTGAGGACAAGCAGGGCTCTGTGCACTGAGGACAAGCAGGGCTCTTTGCAGTGAGGACAAGCACTGAGGACAAGCAGGGCTCTGCGCACTGAGGACAAGCACTAAGGATAAGCAGGGCTCTGAGCACTGAGAACAAGCAGGGCTCTGAGCACTGAGGAAAAGCAGGGCTCTGTGCAGTGAGGACAAGCAGGGCTCTGTGCAGTGAGGACAAGCAGGGCTCTGTGCAGTGAGGACAAGCATGGCTCTGTGCACTGAGGACAAGCAGGGCTCTTTGCACTGAGGACAAGCAGGGCTCTTTGCACTGAGGACAAGCAGGGCTCTGTGCACTCAGGAGAAGCAGGGCTCTGTGCACTGAGGACAAGCAGGGCTCTTTGCACTGAGGACAAGCAGGGCTCTGTGCACTGAGGACAAGCAGGGCTCTGTGCAGTGAGGACAAGCAGGGCTCTGTGCAGTGAGGACAAGCAGGCTCTGTGCAGTGAGGACAAGCAGGGCTCTGTGCACTGAGGACAAGCAGGGCTCTGTGCACTGAGGACAAGCAGGGCTCTGTGCACTGAGGACAAGCAGGGCTCTGTGCACTGAGGACAAGCAGGGCTCTTTGCACTGAGGACAAGCAGGGCTCTGTGCACTCAGGAGAAGCAGGGCTCTGTGCACTGAGGACAAGCAGGGCTCTTTGCACTGAGGACAAGCAGGGCTCTGTGCAGTGAAGACAAGCAGGGCTCTGTGCAGTAAAGGCAAGTAGGGATCTGCGCAGTGAAGACAAGCAGAGCTCTGTGCAGTGAAGACAAGCAGGGCTCTGTGCGCTGAGGCTCTGCGACATACCCCCAGCTCACACAACAGGATGATTAACCTCTTCAGGACATAGGGCGTATGGATACGCCCTGCATGCCGAGTCCTTAAGGACCGAGGGCGTATCCATACGCCCGTGGGAATTCCGGCCCCCACCGCTAGCCGGTTGGGGACCGGAGCCGGATGCCTGCTGAAATCGTTCAGCAGGCATCCCGGCATATCGCCCAGGGGGGTCATTATGTCCCCCCATGTCGGCGATCGCCGCAGATCGCTGGACAATTCAGTCCAGCGATCTGCGGCGATTCCGGGTCAATCGGGTCTCCAGTGACCCGGTGACCCGGAATTACTGGCTGTTCGGGGCCGTCTCTGACGGCCCCGAACAGCCAGAGCCTGCAGGGGTGAGGTGGCACTGGTGCCACCTCACGATCGCCCTGATTCGTCGGCCGGATTACCGGCCGACCAATCAGGGCGCCTGCTGCGGGTGTCACTCCCGCACCCGCTCCGCCCCTCTTCCGGAGGACGTGAGCGGGTGCGGGACGTGCACCCCGGGTGCTGGGGACCCCGATCCCCGGCGCCCCTGTTGGGATCGGGGCCCCAGGAGCAGCTGCGGCGGCGGAGACGACGAGGGACTGACCTGTGCGGCGAGGATCGTTGGAGGTGAGTGACAGCCTCCTGCTGTTGCTTAGCAACAGCTCCCAGCATGCAAAAAGGGCATGCTGGGAGCTGTAGTTATGCAACAGCAGGAGGCAGACCACCACAACTCCCAGCATTCCCTTATGGGCATGCTGGGACTTATGGTTTTGCAACAGCTGGAGGCACATTCTTTCTATGGAAAAGTGTACCTTCAGCTGTTGTATAACTACAACTCCCAGCTTGCACAAACAGCTAAAGTGCATGCTGGGAGTTGTAGTGGTGCATCTGCTGGTTGCATAACTACAACTTCCAGCATGCCCGTTGGCTGTCGGTGACTGCTGAGAGTTGTAGTTTTGCAACAGCTGAAGGCACACTGGTTGTGAAACTCAGAGTTTTTTTTTACCTAACTCAGTGTTTCACGACCGGTGTGCCTCCAGCTGTTGCAAACTACAACTCTCAGCAGTCACCGTACACCATGCACCGTACATGCTGGGAGTTGTAGTTTTGCAACAGCTGGAGGCACACTGGTTGTGAAACACTGAGTTAGGTCACAAACTCAGTGATACATAACCAGTCTGCCTACAGTTGTTGCAAAACTACAACTCTCAGCAGTCACCGACAGCCAACGGGCATGCTGGGAGTTGTAGTTATGCAACAGCTGGATGTCCCCCCCCAATGTGAACGTACAGGGTACACTCACATGGGCGGAGGATGGAGGATTACAGTAAGTATCTGGCTGCAAATTTGAGCTGCCGCAAACTTTCTGCTGCAGCTCAAATTGCCAGCGAGAAACTACTGTGAACCCCCGCCCGTGTGACTGTACCCTAAAAACACTACACTACACTAACACAAAAAATAAAATAAAAAGTAAAAAACACTACATATACACATAGCCCTACACAGCCCCCCTCCCCTCCCCAATAAAAATGAAAAACGTCTGGTACGCCACTGTTTCCAGAACGGAGCCTCCAGCTGTTGCAAAACAACTCCCAGTATTGTCGGACAGCCGTTGACTGTCCAGGCATGCTGGGAGTTTTGCAACAGCTGGAGGCACCCTGTTTGGGAATCACTGGCGTAGAATAACCCTATGTCCACCCCTATGCAATCCCTAATTTAGGCCTCAAATGCGCATGGCGCTCTCACTTTGGAGCCCTGTCGTATTTCAAGGCAACAGTTTAGGGCCACATATGGGGTATCGCCGTACTCGGGAGAAATTGTGTTACAAATTTTGGGGGGTATTTTCTGCTTTTACCCTTTTTAAAAATGTAAAATTTTTGGGAAAACAAGCATTTTAGGTAAAAAAAATTTTTTTTTTTTTTACATATGCAAAAGTCGTGAAACACCTGTGGGGTATAAAGGTTCACTTAACCCCTTGTTACGTTCCCCGAGGGGTCTAGTTTCCAAAATGGTATGCCATGTGGGTTTTTTTTTGCTGTCCTGGCACCATAGGGGCTTCCTAAATGCGGCATGCCCCCAGAGAAAAATTTGCGTTCAAAAAGTCAAATGTGACTCCTTCTCTTCCGAGACCTGTAGTGCGCCAGCAGAGCACTTTTCACCCCCATATGGGGTATTTTCTGAATCGGGAGAAATTGGGCTTCAAATTTTTAGGGGTATTTTCTGCTATTACCCTTTTTAAAAATAAAACATTTTTGGGAAAACAAGCATTTTAGGTAAAAAATTTTTTTTTTTTTTTACATTTGCAAAAGTCGTGAAACACCTGTGGGGTATTAAGGTTCACTTTATCCCATGTTACATTCCCCGAGGGGTCTAGTTTCCAAAATGGTATGCCATGTGTTTTTTTTTTGCTGTTCTGGCACCATAAGGGCTTCCTAAAGGTAACATGCCCCCCAAAAACCATTTCAGAAAAACGTACTCTCCAAAATCCCCTTGTCGCTCCTTCCCTTCTGAGCCCTCTACTGCGCCCGCCGAACACTTTACATAGACATATGAGGTATGTGCTTACTCGAGAGAAATTGGGCTACAAATACAAGTAAAAATTTTGTCCTTTTACCCCTTGTAAAAATTCAAAAATTGGGTCTGCAAGAACATGTGAGTGTAAAAAATGAAGATTGTGAATTTTCTCCTTCACTTTGCTTCTATTCCTGTGAAACACCTAAAGGGTTAAAACGCTGACTGAATGTCATTTTGAATACTTTTGGGGGTGTAGTTTTTATAATGGGGTCATTTATGGGGTATTTCTAATATGAAGACCCTTCAAATCCACTTCAAACCTGAACTGGTCCCTGAAAAATACTGAGTTTGAAAATTTTGTGAAAAATCGGAAAATTGCTGCTGACCGTTGAAGCCCTCTGGTGCCTTCCAAAAGTAAAAACACATCAATTTTATGATGCAAACATAAAGTAGACATATTGTATATGTGAACCAAAAAAAAATGTATTCGTAATATCCATTTTCCTTACAAGCAGAGAGCTTCAAAGTTAGAAAAATGCTAAATTTTCTAATTTTTCATCAAATTTACGGATTTTTCACCAAGAAATGATGCAAGTATCGACAAAAATTTACCACTATGTTAAAGTAGAATATGTCACGAAAAAACAATCTCGGCATCAGAATGATAACTAAAAGCATTCCAGAGTTATTAATGTTTAAAGTGACAGTGGTCAGATGTGCAAAAAACGCTCCGGTCCTTAAGGCCAAAATGGGCTCCGTCCTAAAGGGGTTAACAAGCCAGGAGTCTGCACAGAGCCCTGCATGTCCCGTTCCCACTTCCTGTATTTGGTCCCTAACAAAGACACACAGGCAATAGCTGCAGGGACAGCATTTTTTTTTTACCCAAAAATATACAATGTATGTTACAAACATACATATAATGGTATTATCTACATTATATAAAAAGTGTTTGTTAATGTGAGGTAAACTTTAATTATTTAGTGACAGCTGTAGCCCACATTATTGCAAACAATTTCATGTGTTTCTTTGTGACACAGCTGTAGCTCGATAGCACTACAAAAATTTAAGGCATAGCCCAAGTCTATAACTGAGCGACATATTAACAGGCCAGGGAGAAAAGCAGCAACTTCCAAAAGCTGCATTAAAGGCATCTCACTTGATTGGCAATTGACTCCCTGCATTAAGAGATCCAAGCACCCCAAAACAGCTGGGCTTCTCTGGTCTGGTTGAAATCCTTAGTTATGTTCCAATGCTCCATAGGAGTTGGACATTGACTTATAGGGCAGACCTGGAAAAGTACTTACAAGTAGGAACATCATCAATACCAGCTAACATCAGACGCCTCCCCATAGAGAAGCAATTCAAGCCATTAGATTTAGGGCAAGTTTAAGGAGAACTCCAGCCAAATGAAATTACCTTTATATAGCTGCACATGTTTAAGTTATATAATGTTGCAATGTACAAGTGTAATCTTTGCAGCCCCTCCCTGCAGCTCACAAGTGCAGGGGATGATGGTCTGGGAAATTTTTGCCTCACTCCCTTGTCTTACAGCCTTTGAAAACCGCTGGATTTTTAAAGGCTGTGGCTTTGGGGGTCCGATTTTGAAGCATATCAGCTGGGATGCCTTCTGGAGTCATGGAGAGTATATATGTGTATATATATATAAAAATATATATTTATATATACATATATATATATATATATATATATATATATATATATAAATAAATAATTTGTTTTTATTTTCACCACTTTTGGCTGTATATCTCCTTTGATTAAATGTTTGATCAAATACAGTGGATCATTAAGTTGAGGATTTAGTATGTCTCATGGATGATAGCATTAATATCCAAATGGCCCACAGCAGGAAGGAGGTTCCCCACTCATGCACTAGAGAGAGTTTTGTCTCTTCTGGAAGAGACCTAATTTGCATAATAAAACTTCTACATATACAACTCTCAGATCCACAACGCCTCACTGTCAGACACAACAGATGGAAATATTCCAGTCATTATTGTCACGGCCCGCTCCGTGTCCCGGTGTCCTGCGCGGGGCCGTCTGCGCCTCCTCTCTCGCTCCTGTGTGCCCGTGCCCCGGCATTCTCCTCCCCGCCACTTACCTTCTTCCTCTGTCACTCCAGCTGGGCAGCATCCTCGTCACGCTCGCACGGGAGCCGCGTCCGTGGGCTTCTCTCGGCGCATCTCCCGTGCATCCTCCTGCAGTGCTGGTGCACGCACGTCTCTCCCCCAGGGCGCGCGCGCGCCACTCTGTGAGATTTAAAGGGACAGTACCCTTTCTATTTGTCACTTGTTGGTCCCACCTTATTTAAGCACCTCACTTCCCTTGTTCCCTGCCGGATCTTTGTGCTATTGCCCTAGAGAAAGCGTACCACTACTGTTGACTACCTGTGCTACCTGACCTTTAAGCTACGTCCCCGACTTCGTACCTTAGCCGCCAGCCCTTGACCTTCTGCTACGTCCCTGACTACGCACCCAGTCTCCAGCCTCTGACCTTAGCCCTACCATCAGCCCGACAGCTTGCCCGCTCCCTACCTCCCGGTTACTCCTCTCTGTGCCAAGTACCACCTCGGCCGCCCGCGTGGTCGAGTCGTACCAGCGGAAGCGACCTGGACGTCGCCTGCCGCAGCAAGTCCATCCTGCTTCGCGGCGGGCTCTGGTGAAGACCAGCGGCGTCTCAGATTCCGCTCCCTGGTGCGGCTCTCTACAGCTGCCACGCGGTGCTCAGCGGATCCATCTCCAGTCTTCTCCGGTGAGTGTCACATCAAGATCCGGCCATGGATCCCGCCAAGGTGCCTCTTCCCAGCATCGCGGATCTCTCTACTGTGGTGGCTCAGCAGTCCCAGCAGTTGGCACAGCAGGCTCAACAACTGAACCAATTATCCGCCATGATGGAGCAGCTCCTCACCATGCAGCAGCAGCAGCTTCAGCAGCCGCAGCCACGGCAACCCGTTCCCGAGCCTGCTCCTGGACCTGAGCCTCCAGCCTCTGCTCTCGGTCCCAAGTTGCGACTCTCCCTGCCCAACAAGTTTGAGGGTGACTCCAAGGCGTGCAGGGGTTTTGTGTCCCAATGCTCCATGCATATAGAATTAATGGCAGACCAGTTCCGTTCGGAACGGGCCAAGGTGGCATTCGTCCTCAGTCTTCTTTCTGGAAGAGCCTTGGCCTGGGCCACCCCTCTTTGGGACAAAGGTGACCCTATTACATCGGACCTGCAAACCTTTTTTACCGAGTTCCGGAGCGCCTTCGAGGAACCTGCCCGAGCCTCTTCTGCCGAGTCTGCCCTCTTGAACCTTTGTCAGGGAAATTCGTCAGTCGGTGATTACGCCATCCAGTTTCGCACCCTAGCGTCTGAACTGGACTGGAATGAACCGGCACTGTGTGCCACCTTCAAGAAGGGCCTGTCTAGTAGGGTCAAGGATGCCCTGGCCACTCGTGACCCCCCCTCTTCTCTTCAGGATTTGATCCATTTGGCTACCCGCATCGATGTCCGTTTTGCGGAGAGGCAAGGGGAACTCCGCCAGGAGCGCCAGCAGCCAAGACCACGTCGCTTCCCTAGGCTGGCTCCGGTATTACAACACCCACCGGAGGCCTCCTCATCTTCAGTTGTTGACGAGCCCATGCAAGTGGACCGGGCCCGTCTTACCCCTCAGGAAAGAACCTGTCGCAGGGAGGAGAATCTTTGCCTCTACTGTGCCAGCCCGGAACACTTCTTGAATCGTTGCCCTCTCCGTCCTCCTCGCCAGGGAAACGCTCACACCTAGGAGACGTAGGAGAGGCGACCCTAGGTGAGAGGAACTCCTCTCCCCGCTTGAATATCCCAGTTCAGATCACTTCTCCTTCGGGTAATACCTTTACTGTTTCCGCTCTTGTGGACTCTGGTTCTGCCGGCAATTTTCTTTCCGCTCACCTAGTTTCTAAGTACCGCCTTCCTGTCTCTCGGCTCACTAAACCTTTGTACATATCTTCCATCAGTGGGGAGTGCCTTAATACCGCAGTGCTTGAGGTGACTGCTCCACTCGAGATGCAGATTGGGGTCTTTCATAAGGAAAGGATCGTCTTCTACGTTCTACCTCGCTGCACTTCTGATGCTCTCCTGGGTCTTCCTTGGTTGCAGCTTCATGCCCCACTCTTGGACTGGCGCTCCGGAGAGGTTACTCGTTGGGGTCCGGATTGCCACAACCGTTGCCTGAAATCGGTTCAACCTAGATTCCCTCCTCCCAGTTCTGTCTTACCTGGCCTTCCAGTCCACTATCGTGAATTCGCCGACGTTTTTTCTGAGCAGCAAGCGGAGTGTCTACCTCCTCAACGTCCCTATGACTGCCCTATCGACCTCCTGCCAGGCACCTCTCCTCCTCGGGGTAGGATTTATCCACTGTCCGCGCCCGAGACCAAGGCCATGTCGGATTACATCCGGGAGAACGTACAGAGGGGATTCATCCGAAAATCTTCCTCCCCTGCGGGAGCCGGCTTCTTCTTTGTGGAAAAGAAGGATGGTTCGCTACGCCCCTGTATTGATTATCGAGGGTTGAATAAGATCACTATCAAGAATCGGTATCCTCTTCCACTCATTTCCGAGCTCTTTGATCGCTTACGCGGAGCTAAGATCTTCTCTAAGTTGGATCTTCGAGGTGCCTATAACTTGATTAGGATCAGAAAGGGGGACGAATGGAAGACTGCATTCAATACCCGAGATGGACACTATGAATATCTTGTTATGCCTTTCGGCCTGTGTAACGCACCAGCAGTTTTTCAGGAATTCGTCAACGACATTTTCCGGGATCTCCTGTACTCCTGTGTTGTCGTCTATCTCGACGACATTCTCATCTTCTCCCCCAGTTTAGAGGTTCACCGGACCCAAGTACGCCAAGTTCTTCATCGCCTGAGAAGCAACCATCTTTATGCCAAACTCGAAAAGTGCCTCTTTGAGAAGACCAGCCTCCCATTTCTTGGTTATGTCATCTCTAGCCAAGGGCTTCGCATGGACCCAAATAAATTGTCCGCTGTTCTGAACTGGCCTCAGCCTTCTGGATTAAAAGCTATTCAGCGCTTTTTGGGCTTTGCCAACTATTATCGGCAGTTCATTTCACATTACTCTATACTAGTAGCACCCCTTGTGGCTTTGACTAAAAAGGGAGCGGACCCCAAGTCTTGGCCTCCCCCTGCCGTAGAAGCCTTCTCCCAACTCAAGTCTGCCTTTGCTTCTGCTCCGGTCTTGACACGCCCCGACCCAGACAAGTTTTTTTCCCTGGAGGTGGACGCCTCCTCCGTGGGAGCTGGAGCAGTCTTAATGCAGCAATCCACCAAGGGCAAAATGTCCACCTGCGGTTTCTTCTCAAAGACCTTTTCTCCAGCAGAGAGAAATTATACCATCGGGGACAAGGAGCTCTTGGCTATTAAATTAGCTCTGGAGGAGTGGCGTCATTGGTTGGAGGGGACAGTCCTCCCAATTTCCATTTATACGGATCACAAGAATCTCCTTTACCTGCAAACCGCGCAACGGCTGAACCCCCGACAGGCCAGGTGGTCTTTGTTCTTCTCTCGTTTTAACTTCCAGATCCGCTTCTGTCCAGCCCATAAGAATATCAGAGCTAATGCTCTCTCCAGGGCCTCTGATGTTACGGGACTAGACTCGCAGCCTCAGCACATCATTCCTCCTGACCGCCTCATTCCTTCAGCACCGGCTTCCCTTCTTCAGGTACCTCCTGGGAAGACCTTTGTACCTCCTCACCTGAGAACCAAGATCTTGAACTGGGGCCACTCCTCCTTCCTAGCAGGACATTCGGGGATCCAGAACTCCATCTCCCTCATTTCCCGTCACTATTGGTGGCCCAGCCTACCCCGCGATGTCTCCGATTTTGTTCGTGCTTGTGTCATCTGTGCCCGGAATAAAACTTCTCGCCAGAGGCCTGCTGGCTTACTGCAACCGCTTCCCATTCCGGAATCTCCTTGGGACCATATAGCCATGGATTTTATCACGGACTTGCCACCGTCCTCCAATTGCACTGTAATCTGGGTTGTAGTGGACAGATTCTCTAAAATGGCCCACTTTATCCCGCTCCCCAGTCTACCATCCGCAACCCAGCTAGCAAGTTTGTTTTTCCGTCACATCTTACGGCTTCATGGTCTCCCTCTCCATATTGTGTCTGACAGGGGGGTGCAATTTGTCTCAAAGTTCTGGCGTGCTCTGTGTAATCGCCTCAAAGTCAAGTTGGATTTCTCCTCTGCGTACCACCCTCAAACCAATGGTCAAGCGGAAAGAGTGAACCAGACCCTTGGTACCTATCTTCGTCACTTCGTCTCTGCACGACAAGATGATTGGTCCTCTCTTCTACCCTGGGCCGAATTTTCTTATAATCACCATGACTCTGGTTCTTCTGGCAACTCCCCGTTCTTCATTGTCTATGGACACCATCCCCGCCCTCCTCTCCCACTGCCCATCTCCTCCGAGGTCCCTGCGGTTGATTCCCTGGTTCGAGATTTCCAGGCCATTTGGAAAGACACCCAACGTTCATTAACCCATGCTTCCTCCCGTATGAAACTCCAGGCTGACAAGAAGAGAAGACCTCCACCTATTTTCCATCCCGGTGACAAGGTGTGGCTTTCCACCAAGCATGTTCGCCTTAAACAGCCCAGTTATAAACTAGGACCCCGTTTTCTAGGCCCATTCAAGGTTCTACGTCAAATTAACCCGGTGGCCTACAAGCTGCTCCTGCCTCGTTCCCTTCGCATCCCTAACACCTTCCATGTCTCCCTCCTCAAACCATTGGTCTTGAATCGATTTTCCACCAAGTCTTGTATTCCATCTCCAATCTCTGGTGTCTCCGACATTTTTGAAGTGCAACAAATTCTTGCCTCCAAACTCTCCAGAGGAAGACGGTTCTTTTTGGTTGACTGGAAGGGATTTGGTCCTGAGGAGAGGTCGTGGGAACCCGAAGAGAACATCCTGGACAAGAACTTAATCCAGAAGTTCCTGCAACTCAAAAGGAAGAGAGGGCCAAAGGGGGGGGTACTGTCACGGCCCGCTCCGTGTCCCGGTGTCCTGCGCGGGGCCGTCTGCGCCTCCTCTCTCGCTCCTGTGTGCCCGTGCCCCGGCATTCTCCTCCCCGCCACTTACCTTCTTCCTCTGTCACTCCAGCTGGGCAGCATCCTCGTCCCGCTCGCACGGGAGCCGCGTCCGTGGGCTTCTCTCGGCGCGTCTCCCGTGCATCCTCCTGCAGTGCTGGTGCGCGCGCGTCTCTCCCCCAGGGCGCGCGCACGCCACTCTGTGAGATTTAAAGGGACAGTACCCTTTCTATTTGTCACTTGTTGGTCCCACCTTATTTAAGCACCTTACTTCCCTTGTTCCCTGCCGGATCTTTGTGCTATTGCCCTAGAGAAAGCGTACCACTACTGTTGACTACCTGTGCTACCTGACCTTTAAGCTACGTCCCCGACTTCGTACCTTAGCCGCCAGCCCTTGACCTTCTGCTACGTCCCTGACTACGCACCCAGTCTCCAGCCTCTGACCTTAGCCCTACCATCAGCCCGACAGCTTGCCCGCTCCCTACCTCCCGGTTACCCCTCTCTGTGCCAAGTACCACCTCGGCCGCCCGCGTGGTCGAGTCCTACGCCTGCCGCAGCAAGTCCATCCTGCTTCGCGGCGGGCTCTGGTGAAGACCAGCGGCGTCTTAGATTCCGCTCCCTGGTGCGGCTCTCTACATCTGCCACGCGGTGCTCAGCGGATCCACCTCCAGTCTTCTCCGGTGAGTGTCACAATTATCTATAGCACTTAAAATAAAAGCTGTCATGAACTAGGCTTACCATGAATCTGCTGGAGTGCCTTCTTCAAAGCGGACATTCCCTACGGTTTCAAGCTCTGTCTGTAAGAACTGGGACAAAACATCAAAGCTTTGCTCCGTCCTCACAACTTCTTTCTCATGAAAAGTGTCTATCCTAATACGTTAATAGGATAGAAAAAAGACAGACATGAACAAATTAACTTTTTCTCTTTATATTAGTTGTAAAAGATAAGTGTCAGTAGGGTACAATTCATATGTATATACCAGGATGTACACCTGTCAACCATAAATGCGAAGTGGGAAATCATATCCTACTTATACGTTATAGAGCTTTTTAAAGGGTATTCCCATTGTTGGCTTATGAACAAAATATCAAATCATTTTATAATCGTAGTGGTCCAACCTCTGGGATTCCCATCGTTCCTAAAAAAAAATTGGGTCTGCAAAGTAAGGGTGAACAGCAGCACAACCCTATTCAAGTGAAAAGGCTGCTTGCAGTTCCCTGCATAGCAAAGTAGAAGATCTGGAAAGAAAAAATTCTGGGTACCTTCCGCAATCCATCAGATGAATCATGAATATTTAAATCACAGGTAAAATGTATTAGTTTATTACAAGCATAAGAGGTTTCAGGGCTCTGGAGCCCCTTCTTCCGATGAATCACGGGTATAATTTATTGGTAGACCATAAACATAACATGTTTTTGGGCTTTGGAGTTTCTTCGTAAGAAGATTTACGGGTATAATTTATTGGCAAACCATAAACATAACGCATTCCAGGGCTTTGGAGCTTCTTCGTCAGATGAATTAAGGGTATAACTTATTGGTTTACCATAAACATAACGCATTTCAGGGCTTTGGAGCCCCTTCGTCAGATGAATTAAGAGTATAATTTATTGGTTGACCATCAACATAACATGTTTTTGGGCTTTGGAGCCAGATGAATGGCAAAGACGTCTATGCCTTTTATCTGATGAAGGGCTTCAATGCCCTGAAACGCGTTATGTTTATGGTCTACCAATAAGTTATACATGATTCAAATAACGATTATTCTGGTGAATTGCACAGTGTACCCAAGATTTTCTCCTCTCTAGATCTTGTTCATAGCTCAGCTGCTACATTCTGGTGCTGATACCTGGGAGGCCACACTATCCATGTCATGTCTGCATAGTCATTGGGGGAGATTTATCAAAACCTGTGCAGAGGAAGAGGGGTGCAGTTGCCCATAGCAACCAATCAGATTGCTACTTTCATTTTTCTGATGCCTCTTTAAAAATGAAAAAAGAGACCTGATTGATTGCTATGGGCAACTGCACCACTTTTCCACTACATGGGTTTTGATACATTTCTCCCTTTGTGTCTTTTATACAACTAAATAAGGTGAGAAGTTCCCCAATGGGGGTCACTACATAATTTACACCGTATTGTGGTTGACATATTGCCCTATGAGAAGTTCTGCTTTTTTTCTTCCTCTTAGATGTATCTACATAGCCTGGTCCTAGACATGGCTGCTATTTAGGTAAAAGCTGTGAAGCTGTTGTGCTCAATTAGCATTGTTGCCTCCTTTTTTTTAGGATCAGTAGGAGTTTTAGAAGTCAGACTCCTAAATATCATATCACAAGGAGATAGTATATCTTAGCAAGTATATCACAGCTCACTCTTGTAACAAGCCATGCCTCTGGACATGATCTGAACTTTGTTTCAGTCTCTGAGAGTAAACAGAAACTTTTACATCAGTGTTTCCCAACCAGTGTGTGTCCAGCTGTTGCATAAACTGCAACTCCCAGAATGCCATGCTGGCTATATTCACAGCCAGCAAGCAAAGGTTTTAAAAATTATTAGTAAGTGGAACCAAACATATTTTGGAAAGTAGCAAAACTTTTCCTAATAATAAAAAAAAAAAAAATTCTGTAAAATATTTGAAAACTTGAAGTCTCGTGAGTTAGGCTGGGTTCAACCACGGTTTTAGGTCCGGTTGTAAAAGCGCATACGGCGCAAAAATGAGCCGACCGGACCGAACGTTTCACTCCGGCCGGCTCATTGAAATGAATTACATATGGGAGCGCATACGAAAGCATACGGGAGCGTGAGGTTTTAGCTCCCCCCTGCCGTATGCGCTCCCGTATGGGAGAAAACATGATGTGAACCAGCCCTTATACATGTCCATTTATTGTAGTGGTGGGTTACACCTGTTTGCTAGTGCTTGCCGGAGTACAGAGTCACAACACTCAGCCCATGGTGACCACAAAGAAAATGGATGGGGAAGTCACATTTGTGGCTGTATTAATAAAATATTATGCGTTAAGTGTCTTGATATAATGATAACGATAGTATCTACTATAAACAACACAACATACTCATCCATTCTTTGTGTCCAGAACTGTATTCTCTCCTTTAGAGCACTCAACTTTTGGCATATTTGCTCTTTCAGGACCGAGTCACTTCCGTTGCTTTCTTCCTTTTCCAATGATTTAAATTCCTCAATAGCACTTTGCTGTTCAGTATGATCATAAGATTTGAAAATGTTGTTCTGGTTCTTATTTAATGCCTGTAGGCTATCATCTGATTGGTCCTCTTCTAGCTACGAAGAAAAAAATAAGAAAATAACATTAGATGGAACCCATAAATATTTGTCACTTTGTCAAGCAGCAAACTATTTTCAAAACTTCATCCCTTTCCCAATTTAATCATGACAGGAAAACCTAATTGTATATTTCTACTCCCCAAATCCTTGGTCTGGCTGTGCCTTCCAGTTAATTTACATTTAGAGGGGTTATCTAGCCTTATAATATTTATGACTGGCCAAGGTCTGGTTCCCGGACCCCACCAATAAGCTGTTTAGAAGTTCACTGATTATACCTGTATTGCTGTACTATGAGAAGCAGCAATGTAAGGTACTGCAGCATTGCACCTTTCACTGGTAAACAATGTCTCCCTTTAACAACTGATCGGTGGTAGTGTGGATAGCACATTAACTTTATATGTTTGGAAAACCAATTTTACATGGCAATCAGGGCGTACATGAGCACAGGTGCCTCATCCCTTATTGGCCTCAAGGCATCTGGAGGTGATCCTTCTATGATATGACAACCTTGCTTGACTGACTGTTGTGCTCAAGGTGATTGGACTTTATGGCTTTTCCAATAATAGTCCTATCGTGCATGCTGCCATATAGTGTCATTACCATCTGGAATATGTAAGTACATGACATTAATGGCATTCTTTCTATTATCCTGGTATTTAGCCAAGTGGTACTCTGCTTAGTTTGTAAAATATGGGAGATGGGAAAATGCAAAAAAATTATTTAGAGAATAGTATTATCATGCTATCCGGTTTGACTTTTTATAGGAGCTGTTCGATATTTAAAAACTGTGTGCAAATAGTTTAAGTAAAGTAAGAGGTTTGACTTACTATTATACTGTGTGTAGCTGAAATGCCTATGTAAACAAGTCCAACATGCAGTATCTCAGTAGCAGAGCTACAGCAAGCCATAAAAGTGTTGTACAGAGATGGCCAATATAGTGAAAATGAAAAATAAGAATAGATGTAGCTGCCACCAACATGACCATAATGGCATGATATCAAGGCACGGCAGCAAGCCGGGCCGGTGTTATCTAGATAAATGTCCATGCATCACTGCTCACTATATTTTCCAGGCCAAACAGTGAGTGTAACGTGCTATGCATGCAGCCCAGCGAATGTAGAGGTGAGCAGCCATGTTGAACGCATCACAGCTTAGTCATTGCATTTACTACTTGGCCACTAGGTCTGCACCTGGCACCTGGACCAGAGGTGAGCGGCGATGCGGTATGGTATTTCTTACTGCTCAGTGTACAGGAGAAGGATATCTGGCCATTCACTGGAGGTCCTTCTCCTGTATGTACTTTCCATGATATGCTATGTCAATTGGAATTGTGACTCACAAAAGAAGTAGTGTATCGCTAATCATGTTGATAGCACTACATCTAAAATAATGATCTATTGTGACATCAACTGGAGAGTATTCAAACTAGTGTAGGTACTTTTATTGTGAGATCAGAAAGCCCCTTTAACCCCTTAAGGACCAAGGCCATTTTGACCTTAAAGGGGTACTCCCGTGGAAAACTTTTGTTTTTAAATCAACTGGTGCCAGAAAGTTAAACAAAATACTAAATTACTTCTACTAAAAAATCATAATCCTTCCAGTACTTTTTAGAGGCTGTATACTAGAGGAAATGCTTTTCTTTTTGGATTCCTATTATGTCACGACCACAGTGCTCTCTGCTGACCTCTGCTGTCCATTTTTATGAACTATCCAGAGCAGGAGAAAATCCCCATAGCAAACATATGCTGCCCTGGACAGTTCCTAAAATGGACAGCAGAGGTCAGCAGAGAGCACTGTGGTCGTGACATATTAGAGATCAAAAAAGAAAAGCATTTCCTCTGTAGTATACAGCCTATAAAAAGTACAGGAAGGATTAAAAAATTTTAATCGAAGTAATTTACAAATCTGTTTTACTTTCTATCACCAGTTGATTTAAAAAAAAAAAAAAGTTTTCCACGGGAGTACCCCTTTAAGGACCAGAGCATTTTTTGCACATCTGACCACTGTCACTTTAAGCATTAATAACTCTGTTATGCTTTTACTTATGAATTTGATTCCGAGATTGTTTTTTCGGGACATATTCTACTTTATCATAGTGGCAAATTTTCATCGATACTTGCATCATTTCTTGGTGAAAAATTCCAAAATTTCATGAACAATTTGAAAATTTGAAGCTCTCTGCTTGTGAGGAAAATAGACATTCCACATCAATTATATATTGATTCACATATACAATATGTCTACTTTATGTTTGCATCATAAAGTTGACAAGTTTTTACTTTTGGAAGACATCAGAGGGCATCAAAGTTCAGCAGCAATTTTCCAATTTTTCCCAAAATTTCCAAAATCTGAATTTTTCAGGGACTAGTTCAGTTTTGAAATGGATTTGAGGGGTCTTCATATTAGAAATACCCCATAAATTACCCCATTATAAAAACTGCACCCCTAAAAGTATACAAAATTATATTCAGAATGTTTCTTAACCCTTTAGGTGTTTCGGAGGAAAAGCAGCAAAGTGAAGGAGAAAATTCAAAATCTTCATTTTTTACACATGTTCTTGTAGACCCAGTTTTTGAATTTTTACAAGGGGTAAAAGGAGAAAATCCCCCCAAAATGTGTAACCCAACTTCTCTTGAGCAAGGAAATACCTCATATGTGAACGTAAAGTGCTCTGTGGGTGCATTAGAGGGCTCAAAAGCTGATTTTGCTGAAATGGTTTTTAGGGGGCATAACAGCAACAACAAAAAAACACATGGAATACCATTTTGGAAACTACACCCCTCAAGGCATGTAACAAGGGGTACAGGGAGCCTTAACACCCCAAAGGTGTTTGACGACTTTTCGTGAAAGTCGGATGTGTAAATTTATTTATTTTTTCTTTCACTAAAATGTAGTTTTCCCCCCAAATTTACAATTTTTACAAGAGGTAATAGGAGAAAATGCACTCCAAAATTTTTAACCCCATTTCTTCTGAGTAATGTAATAAGGGGTGCAGTGAGCATTTAAACCCCACTGTCGTTTGACAGACTTTTAGAACAGTGGGGGGGGGGGGGGTTCCACTGTTCTGGCACCATGGGGGCTTTGTAAACGCACATGGCCTTCAATTCCAGCCAAATTCTCTCTCCAAAAGCCCAATGGCCAATTCTCTTCTGAGCCCTGTAGTGCACCAGCAGAGCACTTTATGTCCACATAAGGGGTATATATAAGAAATGGTGTTACAAATTATGGGGGGCTTTTTTCCTTCTACCCCTTGTGAAGATGAAAAATTTGGGATAACACCAGCATTTTAGTGAAAAAATACAGATTTTTTATTTTCACGTCCAAATTTAATGAAAATTCTTCAAACACTTGTGGGTAGTTAAGGCTCACTATACCCCTTGTTACGTTCCTTAAGGGGTGTAGTTTCCAAAATGGGGTCACATGTGTTTTTTAGTGTTTTTTTAATATTTATGCCAGAATCGCTGTTAACAATCAGCCACCCCTGTGCAAATCACCTCAAATGTACATAGTGCGCTCTCACTCCCGAGCCTTTTTGTGCGCCCGCAGAGCATTTCTATGCCCACATATGGGGTATTTCCGTACTCAGGAGAAATTGCGTTAAAAATTTTCTGAAGGGCCAACATCTGAAGGGCCAGATGTTACAGAACTACAACTCCCAGCATGCCTGGACTGTCTGGGCATGCTGAGAGTTGTAGTTTTGCAACATCTGAAAGAGCAGATTGGAGACCACTGCACAGTGGCCCTCCAGATGTTGCAAAACTACAACTCCCAGCATGCCCGGACAGCCAAAGGTTGTCTGGGCATGCTGGGAGTTGTAGTTTTGAAACTCCTAGAAGCAGCAGTGAAGATCACTTTACAGCAATGTTCACTGCTGCCTCTGATGCCGACGCCAACGCTGCCCCCTCCACTTGCCTGCCGCCGGTCCCTGGTCCCGCTACCTGCGCCGGTCCCCAGGTATGTCCTTCCCCGCCACATTGGCCCCCGCAGCTCTCGGGGTCATCTTCCCCTGCTCTGCCCGGACTTCTAGGGGCGGGCAGAGCGTGGGATCTGAACTTTCACCCCCCCAGTCAACTGAGACACTGTGATTGGTCCACAGGGACCAATCACAGTGATTGCTGACCAGGACCATTAACAGATGGTCCTGGGGTGTGTTGCAGAACTTGTCTCCCACAGGTAACAGCGCGACTTCTGCCTGTTTACCCGTGCGATGCCACGCATCGCCAGGTTGACTGAATGACTTACATAAACATCAGGATGTGCGAACTACCTGCATAACCTGATGTTTATATAAGTCATTCTGCGGGAAGGGGTTAAATGGTGTTTTAACACTTACACTTTTCACAAGGAAAATCAGTCGCTTAATTCTGTCCTGTGGTGTCTGTTTCAGTTTATTCTTCAGATCTTTCAGTTTTTCTAATTCTTCCCTCAGTTGTCTGCGAACTGTCTTCATACGCATATTGTAATACATCAGTTTTTTCATCACTGTAGACTAAAAAATGATTTATAAGAGGTCATTTCAATCTTACTTTCAACTGTTTTTTATTGAGAAATTTAGTTTGATAACATATACAACAGAAACAACAAGGCGCCAACATATGCGCTTTCAAAAGGACAAAAACACACATAAAAAATTAACTAACCTCCATCTACAATAGCTGTGGAGATAAATTGACAAATGAAATATAAAAGCCATTATATGACATTGGTCATTTCAATCTTAAAGAAAAGCTATCGCCATGACAGACCTATTAAAATAAGCATATCAGTCTAATACCCTAACAAAGCTATACGAGTGAGCACAATTATACCTACAATACAGCCTCCAAAGAGCCAGAGAGAAGTAAATAATACATGTCCCTCTCAGCCAGACAGAAACTCTGAAAAGGATCATGTGATGCAGTCTGTTCATAGTCCTGTTTGTCACATTGACGCAATTACTAAAAGCTCTATCAAAGACACATTTTACTTTAGCAGCAACAGCAAATGCTCACAAACATGGCTGTATTAGGGCATTATTTTGTATAGAGAGTAATAAGACTCCCACAGTGGTACATACGGCCCTCAGATTTCATATGAGGCATCCTAAGGATTTTTCTGCCAGACAGGCATGTGCCATCATAATAGAAAAAAGTGGGCTCAACCTCAAATAGTAGGAAAGCTGGGCGCTATCTGTGCCTTATATACTGAGATACACTAAATGCTTTCTTCATTTAGTGTATCTAGTCATGTGCCATCAGACTCCATAAATACTAATATATATTCCTCTAGAAGAATTTTGTACATATGGCCTCCAATAGAACCTAGGCAGCTGGTATTTGATATAAGAAGCATTAAAGGGGTTATATATAATGTTGTCCAAAAAGGATAAGTGGTAACTAACTAATCATTGGAAGTCTGACTTCTGAAACCCCCACCAATCACAAGAGCAAATGCCAAATGTCCTCTAGGTGAATGCAGCAGCAGAGTGCATGGTCAGCCACTGCTCAATTCAATTCTCTATGGCTCGTCCGATACACAGCCCCATAAAGAATGAATGCAATGGTTGTCAAGCATGTGTGCTGCCGCTCTATTTACTTTAGGGGCAATTGACCTCTGCTCTCATGATTGGTGTGATTGGTGTGGGTCCCAGCAGTGTGATCCCCATGGTGCAACTAGTTGTCCCCTATAGTGTGAAAATGGTAATAACTTTTAATATTGGGATAAACACTTTTCAACAAGAATACCGAAGACTATAACAATGCAAAACAGTTTAAAATGTGCTTAACCCTTCAAGGAATTACTTACTTCTGCTAAATCCTTGATTTGTTTATGCGATACATCATATGTATCAAGTCTCTGTAGCTGCGGTATATGATATAACACATGCGTCACGTAATTACAGAAAAGGCAGACCAGATTGGGACTATATTGTGGATCTTTGAGACCTAAATCCTTTAGGTTTGGAAGTCTTGATAAATTAGTAATCTCCTATTAAAAATAAAGAAAAATAACATTTTTGAAAAAGCAATCACATACTTTCCATTGTTAGGGTTGGGTCACACAGAATAAATTTGCAGCATATTTTATGCTGCGGCTCCGCCGGTGATGGACCCTACAGTGAGTGTCCAGCAGTGCCTGTTCGTAGTCTACGAGCAGACAAACAGCGATCTGTGAGGCGCTGTGCGTATTCGGAGAGTAATGTGGCCGCTCCCCCTGCTCCCTGAGCTAGGCCGAGAGCAGCCGGGATGTGTGCGAGTACACTGTGCATTCGCATGGTGACTCGCAGAACACTGTGTTTCTGCTTGTAGCGGCGAATTGCTGCTACAAGCAGGCACAACTGGAGGCACACTGTAGGGTCCATCATCGGCTGCAGATCCATTTTGTGTGACGCTACCCTTAAAGGGGTACTCCGCTGCTCAGTGTTTGGAACAAACTGTTCCTAACGCTGGAGCCGGGAGCTCGTGACATCATAGCCCTGCCCCCTCATGACGTCATGCCCCGCCCCCTCAATGCAAGTCTATTGGAGGGGTTGTGACAGCCTTGCATGATAGACTTGCATTGAGGGGGCGGGGTGTGATGTCATGAGGGGGCGGGGCTATGACGTCAGGAGCTCCCAGCGCCGGCTCCAGCGTTCGGAACAGTTTGTTCCAAACGCTGAGCAGCAGAGTACCCCTTTCAGAAGAAAAAAAAACACAATCTGACTATCTGTATCGTTCTTAATTTTTGTGTCCTGATCCATTCCATAAACTTGTCAAAATGCCTGTACCTTTTCACAGGATTTAAATACAGTGTTTACTACCTATCAGTCAATTCAGTTGCTTTAATTATTTGCATTTTTTGCTTACCTGGCTTTTAACGGAGTTAACACTAACTAATGTTATAGCCTCTGGGCTAATTGAAGCCTTTACATTTTAAGACTCCCTTGGTGATCCCACTAGTACAAACCATAAGGTAAATTTATGATGCTATTAGGGCATCTTAAATTTAAACAACGGATTACACATTCCACTTCTAGTAATTTAAAGGGGGATTCTGGTTTCAACAAAAAGAAAGTTATCCTTTACCAAATACTTTCTGTATCTATCAGACACCCTTATTGTGTTGTCATGTGATGGACAAGCCGGTGTTAGTCACAGCTCTGATAACTGTACTATACCTGTCATTGATCATTGCAGGACCAGAACTGAATGTAATCTAGAAGGTTCATACTGAATGACAGCAAACAGAGATGTGCGGATTATGCATCTTTGCACACATTGCTTCCTCAATGAAAATCAGGATCCTTTCATAACTTATGCTGGAAGTGTCTTTGGTTTGCGGTAAAGCAAGCCTTAAAGGGGTACTCCCGTGGAAAACTTTTTTTTTTTTTTTTTTAAATCAACTGGTGCCAGAAAGTTAAACAGATTTGTAAATGACTTCTATAAAAAAAAATCTTAATCCTTCCAGAAAATCCCCATAGCAAACATATGCTGCTCTGGACAGTTCCTAAAATGGACAGTTGAGAGCACTGTGGTCGCGAAATCAGAGAAATCCAAAAGAAAAGCATTTCCTCTGTAGTATACAGGCCATTAAATGTATTGAAGGATTAAGATTTTTTAATAGAAGTAATTTACAAATCTGTTTAACTTTCTGGCACCAGTTGATAAAAAAAAAAAAAAAAAAAAAAAAAGTTTTCCACGGGAGTACCCCTTTAACCCGACACTCCATTTTGCGTTCTGGTAATTGAATCCTGTTCTCCAATAGGTGCATACAACGAACAAATGTTCTTGCACAGTATAGTGCAGTGTTTCTCAACCAGGATGCCTGCAGCTGTTGCAAAACTACAACTCCCAGCATGCCTGGACAGCTTTTGGCTGTCCAGGCATGCTGGAAGTTGTAATTTTGCAACAGCTGGAGGCACCTTGGTTGGGAAAACAATGGTATAGTGAGACATGAGCAGCACTGGCTACACGACTAAAGCAAAATGTGGCTGTTGGGGTGGCATAGTGTACTTAGCAAAGCCTGTTTCTGTTGCCGGTGACTAACACTGTCTGGACGGCAGGAGTCAGGTTAAAGTATTAGTGTCATTGCCGTAATTATTGACAAGTTGCTCAGACATCACCCATAGTGCACACTAGACGTGCTCGACAGTTCTCAGCATGCGGATTAGCTTCACTCTTCCACGGCATCCTGCGGCTGAAGATCCTTCCTCTCACAAAGGGGTAGACAGCTGAGTAATCGCAGGACACTTCAGACATTTTAGAGGACTCGCCCCCTTTCCCGAAACTGTCCTTCGAAACTTCAGAAGTGTCCGGCGATTGCTCAACTGTTGCTAAACTGGAGGCTCACTGTTGCTAAATTAAAACACCCATCATTCCCAGGCAGCCACAGGCTGTCTGGAAATGATGGTGGTTGTAGTTTAACAACAGCTGGAGGCTCCCTGTTTGGAAACACTGCTTTATGGGTGTTCTCCCCAGGGGAGAGCCCTATAAATGTACTAACATATTTTTGTGTTTTCTTTTCTTAGCATTTCAAATCTGTTTATGCAAAGGACTATTTCGGATTCGGAGGACTACAACGATGACCGAAGTTTTTTTATTTTTTATATTAATAAACTGGTTAACGAGTGCTTAGGGGAGTGTTATTTGGAATAAAAGTTTTTTAAAGGTGTTGTGTTAGTAGTGGAAGCTGTCTTACAGACGGAGTCCATTACTAAGCCAGGCTCAGAGTTGGCCTCAAAAACAGCTAATGCTAATCCCCAATTATTACGCCAGTACCCACCGCCACCACCCTGGTACCCACCGGGAAGAGCCGGTACCAACAGGCCCGGAGCGTCAAAAATTGCACTACTGGGCCTAGGCGATAACAGTCTAGCGTTATTTAGGCTGGAGAGGGTCAGTAACAATGGTCCTCACCCACCCTGGTAACATCAGGCTGTTGCTGCTTGGTTGATATCTGGCTAAGAATGAAAATACGGGGAAACACACACGTTTTTTGTTTTTTCAATTATTTAATTATTTCAAAAAAAAGTGTGGGGTTCCCCATATTTTCATTCTCAGCCAGATACCAACTAAGCAGCAACAGCCTGACATTATCAGGGTGGGCGAGGATCTCCCCAGCCTAAATAACGCCAGCCTGTTACCACCTCAGCCCAAGAGCGCCATTTTTGACCCTCTGGTCCTGTTGGTACGGGCTCCTCCCGACATCCCTGTGGCGGTGGATATCGGGGTATATAATTGGGGGTTAGTGCTAGCTGTTTTAGTAATGGATTCTGTCTATAAGACAGCTTTCACTACTAAGCCTGTAAAGTAAATTTAATTAAAAAAACAACATGTTTATAAAAAAAAAATTTATTCCTAAAAACACTCCCCGTACAAGTCCTCTTTAAGCATTTTATTAATAAAAAAAAACACTGGTCATCTACATAGTCCACTGAAGACAAAGAAGTTCTCTGCATACACGGATCTGAAATGAGAAGAAAAAAACACACAAAAAATAGTTTAGTACATTTAGGGAAAAAAAAGCAGTGAAAACTTTTCATAAACACAGAGGAGAGGAGGTGGTGTTTCCCAGTGGTGTTCTGAAGTTATTTATTAGTTTTTGCTTATGTATGCAAAAAAATTGCATTATATAGTAATTTATTGTTTTTTGCTTATGTCACACATAAGCAAAATCAAAGCAAACACAAATTACTTCAGAACTTGCTTACCAAAGCAAACAATGTGAAATTTCCCCGATAGTGAATTTCAGTGCTGAACCAGCATTTTTTATATGTGCCACAGATAGGGTAAAAGGGCAACAGATGGAGAGCTCAAGTAGGACCAGAGCATCCTTCATAATTCAATCACAAATAAATAATACTTACGTATAAACACATACTGTACCTAGTTCATTCATAATTAAAACCAATTTAAAACAAAAATACTCCAATGAAACAATAAATTATAATTATTTGTGTTTGTTTGTGTTATAGTAATGACTAAAATGCACAAATGGAGGAAAAATAGAGGTTGGGATAATGCTATTGGTTTCTTGTAGGACTTGTCCTATACACAGATGGGAGGTGCAGTAGCACATGGAAATATTCACACTTACCTTAAAAGAAGATATTTTATTACCAGACAGATTTAATCTCTCCAGATGAACATTTGGATCTAGGCAGCTGCCTGTGAATAAAAAGAAAGCACAAGTAAGACACGCTGAACATTTCAGCCACAATAAATATGGCTGGAGAAGTCACCCTTCAAACCTGAGACAGCTGGAGCAGTCTCTTATGAGAAGTGGGCCAAGATACCTGGAGACAAGTGCAGAAGTCTCAGAGAGTTACAGAAATCGCTTTATTGAAGTGACTGCCACAAAAGGTTGCGCAACAAATTATTAAGTTCAAGTACCATCATTTTTGTCCAGGCCAATTTCATTATTTTGTTCTGCAAAATGATTCTTTTGAATATCTATCGATCTATATCTATATATTGCAGTAACAGGACACTGTCCCAGCCCCTTAATCCGCTCCTAGGGACCCTCCATGCCATCTTCCCACTGAGTCTCCAACTCCGCACCCCTCTCGCATCACAGCATCACATGTCAAAATGAAGAGGTGGGCGGACATTTCATGCACCTGTCACAGGCTGAAGAAGACATCCCTTGTTAATGGGGATCATTTGGGGACAGTGGTACAATCATTAGGGTATGGTGGCACAGGTTAATAAGGCACAGGTGGCACAGTGGTATAATTAAATTACTTGGGGTGGCACAGTGGCACATACAAATACTTAAATATTCTATAATCACACCTGTTTCATCTGGTTTATCTCTGCCATGCACAGTGCTGCCTCTCTTGTCCTTTTTTATTTATTTATTTTTTTTACTTCCCTGCAGAGATGAAACAAAGAGTTCAGCTGGTGTTGGGATAACCTGGCAAGGTTCCCATATACCAAGTAAAATATCTGATTTTTTGGCTGAGAGGCGCACACCCGAAAGTTGTATGAACAGATACTGTCTTTATTGAGACATAAATAGGTAGTTTAGACACGGACAACGCGTTTCAAAGGTACATCCTTCTTTTTCAGGTCCTTTACCTGCAGAGATGAAAGGCCTGTATAACAAGCAGCCAACCACTGCTGGCTTCTGGGTCTTAGCCTTCTACTGCTGAAGCCAGTGATTTGAGCATCAAACAGGTGAGTGTAGAAAATTTTTAATTTTATTACAATATAGGCAGTAATTTTGTATGTATAATTCAGACAATCCCTTTAAGGGGTCACAGTTGCTTAATTTTTCAGGTTAGGGGGCAAGCATATGGCAGTGTGTGACATAAGTCGGATTTAGTACAGAGGTTACGGATCCAAAGGCATCTGGATAGCAAACTCTGCATAACTGAGACATGTCTGAAAGAAGTCTTCATTGGGGCCTGGGCCGGATAGAGAAGGCGAAAATGGACAACTCCGATCAGAGAACATGTCACCTGTGAGACACTGAATATACCGTATTTTTCGCCATATAAGACGCACTTTTTCTTTCCCTAAACTGGGGGGGAAAAGTTGGTGCGTCTTATACGGCGATTACACACCTATCGGGGCAGTCCCTGCGGCCATCAACGGCCGGTACCCGCGGCTAATACAGGACATCACCGATCGCGGTGATGCCCTGTATTAACCCTTCAGACGCGGCGATCAAAGCTGACCGCCGCGTCTGAAGCGAAAGTGACACTAACCCGGCTGCTCAGTCGGGCTGTTCGGGACTGCAGCGGTGAAATCGCGGCATCCTGAACAGCTTACAGGACACCGGGAGGGACCTTACCTGCCTCCTCGGTGTCTACTCCGTGCCGGGATCCCCTGCATGGCCGGCGCTCTCCTTCGATGTCATCACGTTGTAGCAACGTAGCGATGTGATGACGGCGACGGAGAGCGTGGATCCCGGGGAAGAAGACGTCCGGAGCGTCGGGGACACCACGGGGACGCGGCGACAGCGATGGAGCGACATCCAGGGCAGCGGTGACGGATCCGGAGCGGCGGGGACACGTGAGTATTACCTCCTATACCAGAGGTCTTCAACCTGCGGACCTCCAGATTTTGCAAAACTACAACTCCCAGCATGCCCGGACAGCCAACGGCTGTCCGAGCATGCTGGGAGATGTAGTTTTGCAACATGTGGAGGTCCGCAGGTTAATGATCACTGTTGGGTTCAGAATCTTTTTTTTTCTAGATTTTGCACCTTTAAAATTGGGTGCGTCTTATATGCCGGTGCGTCCTATAGGGCGAAAAAAAAAGTAAAATGTTTATTTTGTCTTTGACTGCATCTGAACAGTGCTGTAGTCACCACAGAAAGATGATGTCTAGCAACCAACATATCATTAGTATTCCTCAGGTCATGCTAGGAGCTGTAGTTTCACACACTACACTTTAGTATAGTGTGTTTTACCCTGACCTGACAATAGGTATATTTTATTATCAAGGTAGTAACATTTTTCCACTCCATGCTATGTTGCTTCCAACATCCAGCACAGTAATATCTACTCAATGCTGTTCTGTATTGCTCAACTTAGAGAGAACAGTAACTGCCACAATCTCTAATTACAAAGGCCTAGAGCAGTGTTTTACAACCAGAGTTCCTCCAGCTATTGCAAAACTACAACTCCCAGCCGTTGGCTATCTGGGCATGCTGGGAGTTGTAGTTTTGCAACAGCTGGAGGCACCCTGGTTGGGAAACACTGGTCTAAAGTCAACATTGCCAACAATATATCTGAAAGTTACGGGCAGGCTATGCCTGGGGGGCCAAAGTTGAACTTTTGCACCAGAGCCCAAGAGCTCTTAACTATGCTCCTGCTGCAGCTTACTGATTCCATTTCGTAGCATCCATAAGGAATTCAGAAAATAGAGGCAAATTTAAGACATTTGGGGGAGATTTATCAAAACCAGTGCAGAGTAAAAGTTGACAAGTTGCCCATAGCAACCAATCAGATCGCTTCTTTCATTTTTCAGAGGCCTTTTTTTTTATTTTTTTTTATTAAAGAAGCAATCTGATTGGTTGCTATGGGCAACTTGTCAACTTTTACTCTGCACAGGTTTGATAAATCTCCCCAATTACCTTTCTTTAACAAACCCAGTAGTTTTCTTATATATTTAGGTACCTAAGTTGATGATTGCAATTATCAACTATTTATGCCCTGGAGCCAAGTACGTACATGCCATTCAGACAACTAAAGTGGCTGTCATGGTGCCCCAGGAGATCCTGTTCCAGGTTATTTGGTGATACAATGATGCTATAGAAGGATGTGGAAAATGTACTTTACTCAGGAAAAATGGGTAGTGTCAAGCAACACCACCAGAGGGATCTGTTTGTTTTTTCACTATCGAGCGAGGTTTCCATACAGGTTTTTTTTCGGATGTTTTTTTATTTTATTAAACTGCCATTGCAGTCCTTAAGCCAAAGTCATAAATGGATCCATAAGGGAGAAGTATAAATCATTCCTTTATATTTCCCATTCCTTTTGAATACACTTCTGCCTTTGGATGAAAAACTGCAGTGGCAATTTAAAAAAAAAATCGCCAGAAAAAAACCTGTGTGGAAACCTAGCCTCACTCCGATACAGAGTCTCTACCACCTGACCCCGAGCCCAATGTACACCACTGTCTGCCTCCTTCTGTTATTGAAAATGATTTATAATAATTTGCTCCACAGCCCGGAGCACTGATTTTGCGAGTCTATGCAGAGTACCCCTTTTAATCCGCAGCTTTACCATATTACTCTCCTGCTAGTGGTAGGATTAACAGGATTGTGTGATTACAGCTAAAAATGTAATTGAGAAGACTATGGAACGCAGACTTTTCTCAGTTTATATTTATATACCTATTGAGTGTATCAAGTTTCCAGCCAGATTAAGTTCTTTAAGACTCTGCAGTGTATCCAATCCCTTGAAGAAAAAAAAACAAAACAGAAGATGTAAATTCTAGCAGCTGATAAATGAAAAAATCATGTAGGGAACACATGTTCTTTGCTCATATTATATAATGTTATAAAAAGTGATTTATATTCTTAATTTTTTGTTTTCTTATTAGATTCATATTTAGTGTTGGACAGTGACCTTTAAACTACAGACAACTTCTCACTGAATTTTTTTAAATTTTCATTTGCTTCCAAGTTGAAAAATTAAGCAACTTCCAAAATAATGTTCATCAAAACTTTTGTACCATTTTGATCCAGCAGTATGTAAGTACTTTACATAAATGGCTGTCCTGCTGAATGTGACAAATATATCCATCACAGCACTGTTCTTGGCTCTAAAGGTGCTATTTCTGCATTCTAGTTATCAGGGAGGGCAGATCACCCAGGCCCCTGTAGATAGGAGGCAAAGTAGACACAAGGCAGTTTTCACAGTCTGTGGACACGTGTAGAGAGAAAGCACAACTACCAGTACAAGATATGCAAGGGTAGAAGGAGAAATCTCCAACCGCAGAATCAGAACCAATGTCAGCACAAGGGTGATGACATCCTTCATTGACTGTATAAGATATTGCAGGAATGAAGCTGCCCTAATGTAAGACAGTGTCCAGAATGTATTACTAAGAGGGACAGGTCTACATGGGGAAAAGTCAAAAACTTGGAGCAGGTTGCAAACTGCATTCTAGGGGCTCTGCAAATACACAAAACAATTATTGCAGCCTGAAACTTGGGCACAATTCTTAATCCAAGGTAATCACTAACATATGTGAAAACCTTTTTACAATGATAAAGCTGTCCATAGCCTTTTAAAGCAGCACTGGTAGGCAGCGGACAGTAGAAAATGTTTAAAAGGAATTATCTGTCAAAGCAAATCTTCACGTTCACACTAAATAGTTTCTGACCAACCCTCCAATCCTGTTGATGCTTGTGCCATGCCTGACTGAGCTGCCGGGATGCTTTTACTTTCACTTTCAGATGCAGCGATCAACTTTGATCGTCGCATCTAAAGAGTTAATGCCGGACATCTGCCAGAACGGCGATGTCCGGCATTAGCCACGGGTCCTGGTTGCTGATAGCAGCCGGGACCGTGAGGGTATGATGCGAGCTCAGCTTCTGAGCTCGCTTCATAACCTTCCCATGCCGCAGCGACGGGTATACCATACTAATTTTGGTGCATGTACCGGTAGTTATATATTTTTTAAGTAGTAAAATAAAGAAAACCTATATAAATTGGGTATCATTGTAACCATATGGACCTACAGAATAAATATATGGTATAATTTTTACTGAAAAGTGCACTGCGTAGAATCAGAAGCAACCAATATTTACAAAATGGTGTTTTTTTTCCCAATTTTGCCCCACAAATATTTTTTTCTGGGTTTGCTGTAAATTTTGTGGTGAAATAATTGATGTCATTACAAAGTTCAATTAGTGGTGCAAAAAATAAGCCTTCATATGAATCTGTATGGAAAAACCTGTGGTCCCTTAATGGGTTAAGCTTGAGAATCAGGCCTTGTAACCTGTTTGAGGAGTTGCCTTGTGAACTCACCTCTATTACTTCAATTTCATTATCATTTAGCCACAATACTTCCAATTTCTCTAGGTTTTCCAAACCCTCAATAGTAGTAATGCTGTTATGATAAAGGAATAATTTTTTCAAATGGTGGCAGACTTGAAGTCCTTCGATTCTCTATAAAATAAAATGAATAAAAACAAGATGCCTCATATAATTATATTGACATCTTAAAACACAAAGGGGATAATTTATCATTCTTTGTGCCAACACAGAATGGCAACATTGCAAAAAAGTTTTGTGCAAGCTCCACTTTGACTCTAGGCTGGAGGGGATTGATAAATTCCCCCCAAATTAATTTTGTTTTCTGTGGTTATGACATTGCTTTGATGACACATAAAAATATTGCTAAAAATAATACTTACTAGCAGTTAATGCTGTAAGTTCCACTTCAGTAGATTGCTACATGTCACTGCTTTCCTGGGTTGGAAAAAATAGTGAATTTCCCTCAAGCGTACTAATAGGTTAAATGGCTTTTTATGCAGTGGAAATTTTTCTGCTGCAGATCTAACCTCAAATTTGCAGTACTACACCACAGATCTTGGTGGTAATATCTGCAGAAAACATTTGTAACAAATCCACCACAGAATGAGCAAGAAGCAATTTCCATGCAGAAGACCACAGCATGAGGTTTGTCAAATCTGATCCCCATACCTACTACTGTAATAAGATGTAGACTTGACATTTTTAAAGGGTGTTTTTTTTTAAAGGTTTTAATCAGGTGGCATATCAAGGAGCGGCTTTACATATTCCTTTTCCTGGTCATTAAATGACGTGTATCTGACATTTTCAGCAGTTTTACATTTAGAGTCGGTGGAGACTAGCTGCTATGATGTCTCCTGCACACACACAGAAGAAGAAATTCTGTCCTATACCTCTATAGAACACACCCTCATAAGAAGGAGACTTGCTGCTAAGAACTGTCCCATACACGGCACACACAGAAGAAAAGAACATTCTGCTATACAGTGGGGCAAACAAGTATTTAGTCAGCCACCAATTGTGCAAGTTCTCCCACTTAAAAAGATGGGAGAGGCCTGTAATTTTCATCATAGATATAGCTCAACTATGAGAGACAAAAAGAGAAAAAAAATCCATAAAAATGCAAAGATTTTTTAAAGAATTTATTTGCAAATTATGGTGGAAAATAAGTATTTGGTCACCTACAAACAAGCAAGATTTCTGGCTCTCACAGACCTGTAACTTCTTTAAGAGTCTCCTCTGTCCTCCACTTGTTACCTGTATTAATGGCTCTGTTTGAACTTGTTATCAGTATAAAATACACCTGTCCACAGCCTCAAACAGTCACACTCCAAACTCCACTATGGCCAAGACCAAAAAGCTGTCAAAGGACACCAGAAACAAAATTGTAGACCTGCACCAGGCTGGGAAGACAGCATCTGCAATAGGCAAGCAGCTTGGTGTGAAGAAATCAACTGTGGGAGAAATTATTAGAAAATGGAAGACATAAAAGACCACTGATAATCTCCCTCGATCTGGGGCTCCACGCAAGATCTCACCCCTTGGTATCAAAATGATCACAGTGAGCAAAATCTAAGAACCATACAGGGGGACCTAGTGAATGACCTGCAGAGAGCTGGGACCAAAGTAACAAAGGCTACCATCAGTAACACACTACGCTGCCAGGGACTCAAACCATCCAGTGCCAGACGTGTCCCCCTGCTTAAACCAGTACATTTCCGGACCCATCTGGAGTTTGCTAGAGAGCATTTGGATGATCCAGAAGAGGATTGGGAGAATGTCATAAGGTCAGATGAGACCAAAGTTGAACTTTTGGTAAAAACTCAACTTGTCGTGTTTGGAGGAGAAAGAATGCTGAGTTGCATCCAAAGAACATCATACCTACTGTGAAGCATGGGGGTGGAAACATCATGCTTTGGGGCTGTTTTTCTGCTAGGGACCAGGAAGAATGATCCGTGTAAAGGGCAACGAAGGAGTGGCTTCGTAAGAAGCATTTCAAGGTCCTGGAGTGGCCTAGCCAGTCTCCAGATCTCAACCCCATAGAAAACCTTTGGAGGGAGTTGAAAGTCCATGTTGCCCAGCGACAGCCCCAAAACATCACTGCTCTAGAGGAGATCTGCATGGAGGAATGGGCCAAAATACCAGCAACAGTGTGTGAAAATCTTGTGAAGACTTACAGAAAATGTTTGACCTCTGTCAACAAAGGGAATATAACAAAGTATGGAGATTAACTTTTGTTATTGAGCAAATACTTATTTTCCACCATAATTTGCAAATAAATTATTTGAAAATCAGACAATGTGATTTTATGGATTTTTTTTTCTCATTATGTCTCTCATAGTTGAGGTATGCCTATGATGGAAATTACAGGCCTCTCTCATCTTTTTAAGTGGGAAAACTTGCACAATTGGTAGCTTTTTGCCCCAATGTATCTCTATAGCACACCCTCATTAGCAGTAGCAGCATGGAGGACATTAAATAGCAGTACTTAGCGGTGTAAGCCATAAATTTAGCAGTGGGAGACATAGATGATTTACTAAAAGCTGCAGTTATGTAAATTCCTGTATTTTTGCCTCCGTCTTTCTTCAGCAATTAAACCCTTTTCCCTTCCACAGACTTCTATAGGCAGAACCTAACCAAATTCATAAGTGAGTTAATAGAGTGTCTGGTCTCAGGAGGCAGGAGGGAAGAAAATAAGTGGCTTACAAGTGAAGAAAGAGGAATTTTTGTAATAAGATTTATAAAAGTTTCCCATATAGAATTATGCAAAGTCTTTGAAAGTATACTACCTAGTTAAACCTAACAAAAATGGTCCCATCATGTAGGAGCATTTTGAAAGTTACAAAAAATTGCACATTAATGTGGACTGACTGTAAGGGGGCAATGAGAATGTCTTGGTCTTGTGCTGCCATTATTGTCATGCTACATCATTGTACTGTATTTTAATGAAAACATGTCTAATGGAAAGAAACTTACTGTTAGCTGACCCTCTGTAATCCACAGTTCTTCAAGTAGCGGGCACGATTCTAGGTTGCAGATACTTTCTATACTCTGTCCGACAATAGTCAAGTTGGTAAGATTTGGAAAATAACAGAGCCCCACCATTTGAGGGTAGCCAGAAAAGAACATTTCAAGCGTTTTGGTTGCTGGTCCATCTTGTCTAATTCTGTCATAATTTACACCATTGCACATGCACTACAAAAGAAAATACTGTTATGAAAATCAAGTACAATTTACTATATACTGTACTTGTATATGTTTTATTAAAAGAATCATCCTGTATTTCCATTGATTGTATCTAAAACATTCTCGGACTAATTTGTCACTTCCTGGACCCCTGAATCCTCACTAAGGCCCATTTCAGATGGCCATAATATGAATACATTTTAAGAACCAAATACAGTATATTACGGCTGCACCATCCTGTCCCTGTAAGGTCTCATTGATCTGAACTTAGATCACAAAAAACCCTAGTGATCTAAGTTTGGTTTAGAAGAACCGCACTGTTTATAGGATTCTGGGTTCACGGCTGCTTGCCGAACAATGATATAAGCTTCAGAGTTCAATTTCAAAGAATTGTGTAACACTCACGTTTCAGAAGACAGGAACACCGGGGATGTGGATCCGCTGAACCTGTGTGGTAGATGACTCAGACCGTACCAGGGAGCGGAGTCTAAGGTGCCACTGGTTTTCACCAGAGCCCGCCGCAAAGCAGGACTTGCTGCGGCAGACGTCACCCAGGTCGCTATCCGTGGCACGGCTCGACCACATAGGCGGCTGAGGAGAGTGGAGGCACAGGAGGGATAAGGTAGCTCATACTCAGCATAGCAGAATGTCAGGGCAGGCGGCACAGTAGTGTAGTCAGGACATAAGATAAGTCATGAATCCCGGCACTCACTGGTCTTCATGCGGTTATACTTTTATTCAAACGCAAGACGCGTTTCGGCTACAGTCGCATTTTTCAATTGCATACATATGTATATGTGTAGTCAGGACATACCAAGAGGACAGTAGGCAGGCGGCAGAGGAGCAAGGTCAGGTCACAGAGCAAAGGATCAGATACAAGTCAAGGAAACTCTCAGGTATGCTTTCACTCAGGCACAAGGCAACAAAGATCAGCCAGGGAAGTGTGGGAGGAGGAATTTAATGAGCCACAGGTGTACTACACTAATGGGCGCACTGGCCCTTTAAATCTTAAAGCTCCGGCGCATGTGCGCCCTAGGGGACGGGGAAATGTGCGCCGGAGCAGAGAGGCAGAGGCGGGGGACCTGGTGAGTGACAGACTGGGATTCGCATGCGGGCGCAACCCGCGATGCGAATCCCAGCCCCGCCGGCAGCAGCAGGTAAAGGGACCATGCTCTCACAGCCAGCATCTGCGACTGGAGGGCATAACGTAACTCATTGTCTTGTAATCTTCAGAAAGCAACAGTGTTTTTCAATTACAAAAAGTTACATTGGACATCAATAAAAACAAGTGTTGTCCAATTACTAGGAAAAGGATACTAATATTCAGATATTCATTTATGTGACCCTTTTATCAAATGAGCTTTACAGGAAGCGCATGAGCAGGATCAGGAAATGTTGCTCTCCAAAGCTATAACCTATTGCGATTTGCAACATTCTTACCAATTAACTAAACATTGCTATGTTGTAGATTCCACAGATGACCACTTGTAGATTTTATTGTGTGCCTGTCGTCAACAAAAACATTTTTAATAATGAAGATAATACCATTATATGTATATTTGTAATATACATTGGTAAAAAAATGTGTATATTTTTGTCCCTACAGCTATTGCATGTGTGTCTCTATGAGGAGTCCAAATACAGGAAGTGAGGGTGGACAAGCAGGGCTCTGTGCACTAAGAAAAAGCAGGACAGTGTGCACAGGCTCTATAACATGCTCCTGGCTCATACATCAGGATGATTGACAAGCCAGGAGTCTGCACAGAGCCCCGCTTGTCCTACCCTCACTTCCTGTATTTGGACTCCTTGTAGACACACACAGACATTAGCTGCAGGGACAGCATTTTTTCACCCAAAAATATACACAATTTTTAATCAACGTATATTACAAATATATATATAACTGTATTATCTACATTATATAAAAAGTTTTTGTTGACGACAGGTACACTTTAACCTTTTCAATGCAAAGAGTGAAAGACACTGAAAATCCACAATAAAATCAAAAAAATTTTAGTTCACACATAGGAATTTTCTCAGTATTGCTAAAGGGGTACTGCAGTCAGAATTCACTTATCCCCTTTCCACAGGAGAGGGGAAAAGTAGCTGATTACTGGGGGTCTGGCTGCAAAATCCTGACCAAATACTAAGTGTGAACATAGCCTGGGGCTGGATTCACACGAAGTGTTTAGGTCAAGATGAAGGACATTAGAAGATCGCAACTGGGTGAGCAGGACATAGTATCCCTGATCTTTGCATCCACAGGACACCTTGATCACTAGAGGGCTCTGTGGGAACTGCATTTTTCCTTTCCAGAAAAGCCTGGACTACGATTATCATATGCACTTTTCTTTACTGCATAGCAGTTACTGACTTTTTACTTTAGGACATGGTTCGAGCACATAGTGCTCGTCTATGCTACAATCAGCCACATAGTGGCAATAAACTGCTTTAATATTGTATACACTACAAAGTAGCTATAAGACTATAATTTTTTTGTCAGGAACAACACCAATACACAGTGGCAACAATTTACTTTATTGGATTGTTTGCGCTACATAATAGCCATAAGACTGTACGATTATTTGTTTAAAGGCATAGTACCAGAATATTGTATGAACAGTAGCAATTATTCATTCATTTTACACTTTTGGACTGCAATATAAAGTTTTTTATACCCCATCTATCTATTATCGATTTTTATATTTTTAATATTTTTTGATGCTCATCTGATTTTTAAGAGGGATACATAAGCGATCCTGTTGCATTTGATATTGATACATTGGTTTATTATTTTACATGTGTTTTCAACACTTCTCAGATAGAGAGAGGAAGTTGCAAGGACACTACGATTCAACTCACTTAACCATAGCACCGTATGATTATCTTTTTAAATTTCGATATTTTAAATGGGTACTTTAATCAACTGGTGCCAGAAAGTTAAACAGATTTGTAAATTACTTCTATTAAAAAATCTTAATCCTTCCAGTACTTATTAGCGGCTTTATACTACAAAGGAAATCATTTTTTGTCACAACCACAGTGCTCTCTGCTGACACTTCTGTCCATGTCAGGGACTGTCTAGAGCAGGAGAAAATCGCGACAGCAAACATATGCAGCTCTGGACAGTTCCTTAAATAGACAGAGTCAGCAGAGAGCACTGTGGTTGTGACAGACAATAAATCCTAAAATAAAATAATTTCCTCTGTAGTATACAGCCGCTAATAAGTACTGGAAGGATTAAGAATTTTTAATAGAAGTAATTTACAAATCTGTTTAACTTCTTGAACCAATTGATTTAAAAAAAAAAAAAAAAATGTTTTGCACCGGAGTACCCACTTTAATGAATAGAATTTGTTAAAGGAGAAAAGCGGCAGAAAACTTTTACCTTCTCCTGTGCCCAGGCTGCAAGAAAAAAAAAAAAAAAAATTTGGCTCACCTTCCTACATTCCCCCATTGCGCCGGTATTGGCGTCCCGTTCCTCCGATGCTGCTCGGGTCCATGCTTCTTAGGCTAGAAACGTCACACTGCGGTCAGCGTGTCGCCGGCCGCAGCAATGTTCTGCCTCGGCCGGTGATAGGCTGAGCGCACTGCCAGGTAAGGAGTCAGCCCGAGCTCCTAACATGACATTGCGCTCAGCCTATCACCAGCCGAGGCTGGACATCGATGTGGCCGGCAATACGCTGACCTCAGTGTGACATTCCAAGAATAAGAAGCAGGAACCCGAGTAGCACCGGAGGAACAGGACACCAATACCGGTGCAGTGGCGGAACGTAGGAAGGTGAGCTAAAGTTTATTTTTTTGTTTTTGCAGCCCGGACACAGGGGAAGGAAAAAGTTTTCTGACGCATTTCTCCTTTAAATATAAATGGTCTAAACTATCATTTATATCTTTCACCTCTTCTCTTTTTCTTCTCACCTTTTTATCTCTCCTCTTTACATATCCTTCTCCAGATATCCCATTTAGAGAGAACCTGAGAACTGAGTCTACCCCCTCTTTTTTTAATGCAGAATAGGCTATCATTAGGGGAGAGTAACACATAGTGTATATGCAGCATATTTCACGCAACATGAAATCCGCTGCGCAGTGGGAAATATGCTGCGTATTCTCCTATGAGCAGACACACAGGGCTACCCAGTGGCAACCCTGTGTGCGCAGTGAGGTTTGGAGGCAAGCCTGTGTGTCACAGTCACAGGGCCCACCTCCAAATCTTACTGCATCCAATGTAGTCCACATTTCCTACAATGCTCCTTGCTTTCACGAGACAGAGAATGTGGAACCTTATCATATTCTATTCTCAGTGGAGTAAGTTCTCTAAATAAATAAATCAGCGACCTAGAACTTCTGTTCTCTAACTCACACTGCAATTTCAGCTTGTCTTCCCTCCCTCCTGTTTTTCCCTGTCTGCAATCACAAGCAAGAGGCAGAGTAGAGCAGTGTGAGACTGCCTCTTATGGAGCACACTTGAATATTTGCAAACTGTATAGTACAGAATGCTGCCAGGAGGGTTATTTAGGTGATGATTCGGTCCTGTAGTTCACATTAAAGGAGAAGCAGGGGCAGCCATGCCCCCTCCATATATCTCTATTGGAGAGCAGTTCGGCAATCTTTGGATCTCCCTTATATAGAGGCAGCATGGCAGCCACAGCTATGGACGGGGTCGTGACGAGCCGCTCCAGCTGAGAGTAGGGGCTCCATACAGGAGATCATGGGGGGTCCCAGCGCTCTGACCCCCCCCCCCCCCCCTTTGCGGATAGGGACTAAGTTTTTATCCATGAGACTACTCCTTTAAGTTTATAACACAGGAGAGACTGACAACCTCTCTACACAGTTTCTGCACTGGAAATCAGACTCAAATAACCCTGGTGACCATAATGGAAGGGTTTATAATGGCAGAAAACCAATTACATAACAAAAAAATTGCTGATGAGTTAACACTATGCATGGTAAATACTTACCAATTCCTTAATTATTTCTTCTGAACTGAAGTCATCAATAGAGACCATCTTCACACCATTAGTGTTTCAGGTGCATCCCAATGCTATGTCTATAAATAAAATAAAAAAACATGATCAGAAACGGAATTCACTGATACCAGAGTCATGTAAGTATTACTTCTCATAAAAAACTATCAGGATACAGATTAGCTGGAAGTCCCACAGACTTGAAAGAATTTCCTTTGCAACGTATTTCTTTTTTCTGCAATGTTTAAAAAGCACCCGTTACCAAATAAACTGTTCCCAACTACCTCAGGCTATGTTCATTAACTACTCCTAACAACTCTCCTACCCTTAAAAACAATTTCAGAGCTTTAAAAAGCTGTGTATCATCCCTTATTTCTTGCTCACATAGTACAAATTCCCAGCAGGAGAAAGTAGGAGTTTTCCAGCTGAGATAACATCACTGTAGCCTGCCGGGGGGACCACTTCCGACCTCATATTGCTGCAGCATTGTGAAGAATAGAAGACCTCAAGCACTGTGCATGTTTCAGTCTGTGTTGCTATCACTGAGGCTCTCCTTCAGCTGCCAGTCTGTGAGAATGTGTGGAGCTTTCACTTTCTGTGCAGCTGACAATCAAGCTCCATGCAGAGAAACATTGGGACTCCTGTCAGGCTCAAACTCACTGTATTAATTGTGCCAGGGAACAGAACAGAGCCATCTAGTGGCTGTTTTTTATATTACATTTTAAACATATTTATGTTGATAATTTTAAAAGCAAGTGAATAGGAAAGTGTCTGCTAATTACAGAAGGAACACTATATTAACCCCTTCAGGACCAAGCCCATTTTGGCCTTAAGGACCAGAGCGTTTTTTGCACATCTGACCACTGTCACTTTAAACATTAATAACTCTGGAATGCTTTTAGTTATCATTCTGATTCCGAGATTGTTTTTTCGTGACATATTCTACTTTAACATGGTGGTAAATTTTTGTGGTAACTTGCATCCTTTCCTTGTGAAAAATCCTAAAATTTGATGAAAAATTTGAAAATTTTGCATTTTTCTAACTTTGAAGCTCTCTGCTTGTAAGGAAAATGTATATTACAAATAAAAAAAATTTGTATTCACATATACAATATGTCTACTTTATGTCTGCATCATAAAAGTGACGAGTTTTTACTTTTGGAAGACACCAAGGGCTTCACAGTTCAGCAACAATTTTCCAATTTTTCACAAAATTTTCAAACTCACTATTTTTCAGGGACCAGTTCAGGTTTGAAGTGGATTTGAAGGGTCTTCATATTAGAAATACCCCACAAAAGACCCCATTATAAAAACTGCACCCCCCAAAGTATTCAAAATGACATTCAGTCATCATTTTAACCCTTTAGGTGTTTCACAGGAATAGAAGCAAAGTGAAGGAGAAAATTCACAATCTTCATTTTTTACACTCGCATGTTCTTGTAGACCCAATTTTTGAATTTTTACAAGCGGTAAAAGGAGAAAATGTATACTTATATTTGTAGCCCGATTTCTCTCGAGTAAGCACATACCTCATATGTCTATGTAAAGTGTTCGGCGGGCGCAGTAGAGGGCTCAGAAGGGAAAGAGTGATAAGGGAATTTTGGAGAGTACGTTTTTCTGAAATGGTTTTTGGGGGGCATGTTGCATTTAGGAAGCCCCTATGGTGCTAGAACAGCAAAAAACCCTCACATGGCATACCATTTTGGAAACTAGACCCCTTGAGGAACATAACAAGGAATAAAGTGAGCCTTAATACCCCACAGGTGTTTCACGACTTTTGCATATGTAAAAAAAAAATTTTTTTTTTTCACTAAAATGTGTGTTTCCCCCCAAATTTCACATTTTTCCAAGGGTTTATAGCAGGAAATACCCCCCAATATTTGTAACCCCTTCTCTTCTGGGTATGGAGGTATCCCATAAGTTGACCTGAAGTGCACCATGGGCGAACTACAATGCTCAGAAGAGAAGGAGTCATATTTGGCTTTTTGAGAGCAAATTTTGCTCGGGGGGCATGTCGCATTTAGGAAGCCCCTATGGTGCCAGAACAGCAAAAGAAAAACACATGGCATACCATTTTGGAAACGAGACCCCTTGAGGAACGTAACAAGGGGTACAGTGAGCATTTTCCCCCCACTGGTGTCTGACAGATCTTTGGAACAGTGGGCTGTACAAGTTTTCATTTTCACGGACCACTGTTCCAGAGATCCGTCAGACACCTGTGGGGGGTAAATTCTCACTGCACCCCTCATTACATTCCGTGAGGGGTGTCGTTTCCGAAATGGGGTCACATGTGGGGTTTTGTTTTTTTTGCGTTTGTCAAAACCGCTGTAACAATCAGCCACCCCTGTGCATATCACCTCAAATGTACATGGTGCGCTCTCCATTCTGGGCCTTGTTGTGCGCCCCCAGAGCACTTTGCGCTCACATATGGGGTATCTCTGTAGTCGGGAGAAATTGCGTTACAAATTTTGGGGGGCTTTTTTCCCTTTTACCTCTTGTCAAAATGTAAAGTATAGGGCAACATCAGCATGTTAGTGTAAAAAATTAAATTTTTTTACACTAACATTCTGGTGTAGACCCCAACATTTCCTTTTCATGAAGGGTTAAAGAAGAAAAAAAACAAACAAACCTTGTAACGCAATTTCTCCCGAGTACGGCGATACCCCATATGTCGCCCTAAACTGTTGCCTTGAAATACGACAGGGCTCCAAAGTGAGAGCGCCGTGCGCATTTGAGGCCTAAATTAGGGATTTGCATAGGGGTGGACATAGGGGTATTCTACGCCAGTGATTCCCAAACAGGGTGCCTCCAGCTGTTGCAAAACTCCCAGCATGCGTGGACAGTCAACGGCTGTCCGGCAATACTGGGAGTTGTTGTTTTTCAACAGCTGGAGGCTCTGCTTTGGAAACAGTGGCGTACCGGACGTTCTTATTGGGGGAGGGGGGCTGTGTAGGGGTATGTGTATATGTAGTGTTTTTAACTTTTTATTTTATTTTGTGTTAGTGTAGTGTAGTGTTTTTAGGGTACAGTCACATGGGCGGGGGATTACAGCGAGTTTCCCGGCGCAAAATTTGCTGCATCTCAAGATGCGAGAAACCCACTGTAAAAGCCTCGCCCATGTGAATGTACCCTGTACATTCACAGGGGGGGGGGTGCACCAGCTGTTGCAAAACCACAACTCCCAGCATGCATGGTCTGTTAGTGCATGCTGGGAGTTATAGTTTTGCAACAGCTGGAGGCACACAGGTTAGGAAACACTGAGTTAGAAACAGACAATGTTTCCCAACCAGTGTGTCTCCAGTTGTTGCAAAACTACAACTCCCAGCATGCCCAGACAGCTGAAGGGCATGCTGGGAGTTGTAGTTCGGCAACATCTGAAGGGCCAGATGTTGCTGAACTAAAACTCCCAGCATGCCTGGACAGTCAGTGCATACTGGGAGTTGTAGTTTTGCAACAGCTGGAAGAGCACAGATTGGAGACCATTATACAATGGTCTCCAAACTGGGGCCCTCCAGATGTTGCAAAACTACAACTCCCAGCATGCATGGTCTGTTAGTGCATGCTGGGAGTTATAGTTTTGCAACAGCTGGAGGCACACAGGTTAGGAAACACTGAGTTAGAAACAATGTTTTCCAACCAGTGTGTCTCCAGTTGTTGCAAAACTACAACTCCCAGCATGCCCAGACAGCTGAAGGGCATGCTGGGAGTTGTAGTTCGGCAACATCTGAAGGGCCAGATGTTGCTGAACTAAAAATCCCAGCATGCCTGGACAGTCAGTGCATGCTGGGAGTTGTAGTTGTGCAACAGCTGGAAGAGCACAGATTGGAGACCATTATACAATGGTCTCCAAACTGGGGCCCTCCAGATGTTGCAAAACTACAACTCCCAGCATGCCCAGACAGCCAAAGGCTGTCTAGGCATGCTGGGAGTTGTAGTTTTCAGACGCCTAGAAGCAGCAGTGAAGATCTTCACTGCTGCTTCTGAGGACCATATACTTACCTGCCGGTCCCGTCACTGCTCGTCCACGTGGCCGGTCCTGCCGCTGCTCCTCGGTCCCGCCAGGTAAGGCCGCCGGTCCCCTGGTGTTCCCCCCCCTATGCCGCAGGTCCCCGCGATCCCCCGCAGCCATCGTCCCCCGTTCTGCACGACTTCCAGGGGCGGGCAGTGCGGGGGATCTGAACTTTCACCCCAGATCACTGTGATTGGTCCACAGGGACCAATCACAGTGATCGCTGACCAGGACCATCAATGGATGGTCCTGGGGGTGAAGCAGAAGTTGTCCCCTGCTGGAAACAGCGGGACTTCTGCCAGTTAACCCGTGCGATGCTGCGCATCGCCGGGTTAACTGAATGTCATTTATAAACGCCGGGATGCGCGAACGCACTGCACAACCCGGCGTTTATATATGCCATTCTGCGGGAAGGGGTTAAAAGTTTTATTTGGTGACAGGTACTCTTTAACCCCTTAAAGACCAGGCCCATTTTGGCCTTAAGGACCAGACCAATTTTACTTTTGAATTTTCATTTTTTTCCTCCTCGCCTTCTAAAAATCATAAGTCTTTAATATTTCCATCCACAGACCCACTTGAGGGCTTGTTTTTTGCGTCACCAATTGTACTTTGTAGTTACATCACTTATTTTACCATAAAATGTACGGCGCAACCAAACAAATATTATTTATGTGGGAAAATTGAAAAGAAAACCGCAATTTAGCTAATTTTGGAAGGTTTTGTTTTCACGCTGTACACTTTACGGTAAAAATGACAGGTTTTCTTTATTCTGTGGGTCAATACGATTAAAATGATACCTATGTTATATGCTTTTCTATAATTGTACCGCTTAAGCTTAAAAAAAAAATCTCAAACCATTTTAACAAAATTTGTATGTTTGAAATTGCCTGATTTTGACCACCTATAACTTTCTCATTATTCCGTATATGGGGCGGTATGAGGGCTCATTTTTTGCATCATGATCTGTAGTTTTTATCAGTACCACTTTTGCCTAGGTTTTACTTGTTATAAATTTCGTATTAATTTTTTTACTAAAATGTGACAAAAAAGCAGCAATTTGGACATTCTTAATTTTTTTTTTACGTTTACACCGTTCACTGTACGGGACAATTAACAATATATTTTAATAGTTCAGATTTTTACGCATGCGGCGATACAAAATATGTGTATTAATTCTTTTTTTTACGCTTTTTTGGGGGTAAAATGGCAAAATCTGAAGTTTTACCTTTTTATTGGAGGAGGGGATTTTTCAAATTTTTTTACTTTTTTATTTTCCATTTTTTTACTTTTTTTTTTTTTTTACACTTTAATAGTTCCCATAGGGGACTATTTATAGCAATCATTTGATTGCTAATACTGTTTAGTGCTATGCATAGAGAATAGCACTGTTCAGTGTTATTGGTCATCTTATGCTCTGGTCTGCTCGATCTCAGACCAGAACAGAAGACCCCAGGAGACAGCCGGAGCCAGGTGAGGGGACCTCCGGGTGCCATGCTGGATGATCGGATTCCCACGGCAGCGCTGCGGGCGATTATCCATTTAAAATACCACACAGCTGCAGATGCCGTGATCTGTATTGATCACGGCATCTGAGGGGTTAATGGAGGACATCCGCACGATCACGGATGTCCGCCATTTCTGGAGGGTCCCTGGCTGCTGATAGCAGCCGGGACCTGCCGCACATGATGCGAGCACCAGTCCGGTGCTCGTGGTCATGGCGAAGCGTAAATGTGCGTCATGGTGCGTTAGGTACCACGGCACCATGACGTACATTTACTTCCATTATCGTTAAGGGGTAAAGCACCTAAATACATAAATATCCAAAATGAGTCTATTTTTTTGTCTATAGCTTTTAACGTGTTGTTAAAAGATGGCAACAATCATTATTTTTAACAAGGTATATCTGATCACTACTTCAGCTTTACTTTCTTTGTGAAGTTTAGAGGCCATCCAAAGATATTTACATGTACATATGTGAATGATATTAGCAGCTGCTTTATATAAAGACATTTTATATGCTATGGGCTATTGGTTTAGGGCTCCTCTGAATGCCAGCTCTTGTCACTGTAAAGCAGATCTGCTCTGTCAGGGCTGCATACAGCGCTCTCAGTGTGGGCATGCTGTAATGTGACAGGCATTCACACTACACACAATGTGCTGACATATCCAGTGTGATCACTGCATGCTCGCACTATCGTTATGGGAACTAAACAATTAATATCCTTAAAGTACAGAATTTGGTAAAAAATAAGCTGAATTTGAGTAAGGCTAAGAAGTTGGTTTTACTCTGTATCAGTGTATGAGTTCTCAGGAAGGAATGACCAAGCTGATCAGGCAAGGTGGTCATTATTCTTTTCTAGTTTCAACCTCTTCATTCACTTCCGTCCAGCAGACAAGAACATCAGAGCAGATGCTTTCTCCAGGCCCTCTGACATCATTGGTTTGGACTCCACGCCTAGGCATATTATTCCTCCTGACTGTTTGATTCCTGCCGCTCCTGCCGAAATTCAGCAAGTTTCTACGGGAAAATTCCGTTTGTGCCCACCAGATTGAGACGCAAGGTACTGAAATGGGGTCATTCTTCATTGACAGCAGGACATCCTGGAATATGCAAGACTCTACTTCTAATCTCCCGGCATTACTGGTGGCTTCTGATTATGTTCGTTCCTGTGAAACTTGCGCCCGTGACAAAACCCCTTAACAGAGACCTGCAGGACTCTTACAGCCTTTACCCATTTTGGAGACTCCCTGGTCCCATATTGCCATGGACTTCATCACCAATTTGCCACCATCTCATAATAACACTGTCATTTGGGTCGTTGTAGATCGGTTTTCCAAGATGGCTCATTTCATTCCTCTACCAGGTCTTCCTTCTGCTACACAGCTGGCAAAGTACTTCTTGCTGGATGTCTTTCGTTTACATGGTATTCCTCAGCATATCGTTTCGGATTGTGATGTGCAGTTTGTCTCTAAGTTCTGACGAGCCCTTTGTAACTGTCTGGACATCAAGCTGGACTTCTCCTCAGCCTACCACCCTCAGTCCAACGGTCAGGTGGAGATGGTTAATCAAATCCTTGAGACTTATCTTCGGCATTTTGTTTCAGCTCGCCAAGACAATTGGGTCGACCTTCTCCCCTGGGCTGAATTCTCTTATAATCATAAGGATTTCAAGTCCACGAGGTTGTCTCCCTTTTTTGTTATCTACGGACTCCATCTCTGTTCTCTTCTTCTCCCAGTTTCCTCCAGAGTGCCTGCCGTTGATGAGCTGGTCCGTGATTTCTCCACCATCTGGCAACAGACCCGACAGTGTTTATCCCAGGCTTCTTCACGTAAGAAGGTGCAAGCTGATAAAAGCAGAAGACCTCCTCCGTCCTTCTCTCCTGGTGACATGGTGTGGTTTTCATCCAAATACATCTGCTTCAAGATCCCCTGTTACATGCTTGGTCCCTTCCAGATTCTACAAAAAAATCAACCCTGTCTCCTACAAACTCTGTCTACCTGCTACGTTTCGTATTCCCAATTCCTTCCACGTCTCTCTCCTCAAGCCTCTTGTCATAAACCGGTTTTCTCAGAAGAATCTTGTCCCCACACCTGTCTCTGGCTCTTCTGACATCTTCAAGGTTAAAGAGATTCTTATTACAAAAAACGTTAAAAAAATTTTGGGTCGACTGGGAGGGTTACAGTCCTGAGGAGAGATCTTGGGAGCCTGAGGAGAATATCCTGGACCGTGACCTTCTCATGAGTTTTCTGACTCATAAAAGGAGGGGGAGACCAAAGGGGAGGGGGGGTACTGTTACGTTATGTGCTACGGCCGGACACGCTGGCCACGAGCGCATGGTCCCGTTACCTGCTGCTGCTGGCGGGGCTGGGACTCACATGGCGGGACGCGCCCGCATGCGAGTCCCAGTCAGTCACTCACCTGGTGCTTATCCTGCTCCCGCCTCAGCCTCTCTGCTCCGGCGCGCATGTCCCCGTCCCCTAGGGAGCACGCGCACCAGAGCTTTAAGATTTAAAGGTCCAGTGCGCTCATTAGTGCTACAGTCATCTGTCACACAGGTCCAGCGGATCCACATCCACCGGAGTTCCTGTCTTCTGAAATGTGAGTGTTACAATATGTCTAAAATTGTCATCTAACCCCTATAACTTTTTTATTTTTCCACGAACGGGGCGGTATAAGGGCTAATTTTTTGCGTCGTGATCTGAAGTTTATATCGGTACCATTTTTGTTTTGATCCGACTTTTTGATCGCTTTTTATTCTTTTTTTTAATGGTATAAAAAGTGACCAAAAATAAACTATTTTGGACTTTGGAATTTTTTGCGCGTATGACATTGACCATGCGGTTAAATTAACAATATATTTTTATGGTTCAGACACATGTTTGTTTTTATTTTTGTTTACACCCGGGACCCCGCAGATACGAAACGCGCTCAGCTTTTGAGCATAGTACACAGATCGGGAGCCGGCCACAGGACATAAATATACGTCCGTGGTCATTAACCCCTTAACGTCCAAGGACGTATATTTACTTGTATCTAAAGCCGGGACCCGGGGCTAATAGCGCGCGGCAACGATCGCGTTGCCACGTGCTATTAACCCTTTAGTCTAAAACTAAAGTAAAAGCCTCCCGACTTCTCAGTGGGGCTGATCGGGACCACCGCAGTGAAAATGCAATGTCCCGATCAGCTGAGACAAGAGCGGAGGTCCTCTTGCCTTCCTCCGGCACGTCCCTTCGGCGATTGATTGCTCCAAGCCTGAGATGTAGGCTTGAGCAATCGACCGCCGATAACACAGATCAATGCAAAGCTATGGCTTTGCTGTGATCAGAGTATAAGATCTGTGTGTGCAGTGTTATAGCCCCATATGGGAGCTATAACACTGCAAAAAAAAAGTGTAAAAAAAAGTTAATGAATGTGATTTAAAGGGGTTCTCCACTGCCTTAACCTACTTTTGGCAGTTAGTTAGTTCTGTGGCTATATGTTATTATGGCTTTTTTTCATGTTGCTAACGGTTCTGTATGTGGTGTTTTACTTTACCTTTTTTCCAGACCCAGAAGCTGGTTTCTTCATTTGCTTCCTGCCTTGCCTCGACCACTTAGTTTCTTTTCTTCCGCCGCCATCTTGCCATCGGGACGTCACCGTGGAGGGTGGTGTGTTGGAGGCCGGCCTGCCCCTCACTCCGTACGTGCCCGCCTCCCGCGTGACTGAATCCTCGGTCGTCATCAGCGCGCACCCTCCTTACTTTCAGCTTCTTCTAAGCTGAATGCGGATTGGGCTGCTTTCGGCGAATCGGATGCCGTGATGGGCGCATGCGCAGTTGGTCCTCGCTCAGGAGGATCATCTGCGCATGGGCCATAGTGATGTCAGTATCGGGCCTGATGTGCTGGGGGTTTGTTAACCCTAACGTGGCCAGAGCTGAGTTCCGGAGCGCTGGACAGCTCCTGACAGCTCCTGAAGGTTTGCTATGGCAGTGTTTCCCAACCAGGGTGCCTCCAGCTGTTGCAAAACTACCGTACACCTCCCAGCATGCTCAGACACCCGAAGGTCTGGAAAAAAGGTAAGTAAAAACCACATACAGAACCGTTAGCAACATGAAAAAAAGCCATAATAACATATAGCCACAGAACTAACTAACTGCCAAAAGTAGGTTAAGGCAGTGGAGAACCCCTTTAACCCTTTCCCTAATAAAGGTCCAAATCACCCCCTTTTTCCCATTAAAAAAAAAAAATTTGTTATTAAAAATAAATATAAACATATGTGGTATCGCCGCGTGCGTATATGTCCGAACTATAAAAATATATCATTAATTAAACCGCACGGTCAATGGTGTGCGTGCAAAAAAAATTCCAAAGTCCAAAATAACGTATTTTTGGTCACTTTTTATATCATGAAAAAAAATGAATAAAAAGTGATCAAAAACTCCGATCAATACAAAAATGAAACCACTAAAAACTTCAGATCACGGCGCAAAAAAATGAGCCATCACACCGCTCCATACACGGTAAAATAAAAAAGTTATAGGGGTCAGAATATGCCAATTTTAAACGTATACATTTTCCTGCATGAAGTTATGATTATTTCCAGAAGTACGACAAAATCAAACCTATATAATTGGGGTATCATTTTAATCATATGGACCTACAGAATAAAGATAAGGTGTAACTTTTACTGAAAAATGTACTGCGTAGAAACGGAAGCCCCCAAAAGTTACAAAATGGCGTTTTTTCTTCAATTTCATGGCACAATGATTTTTTTTCCGTTTCGCTGTAGATTTTTGGGTAAAATGACTGATGTCACTGCAAAGTAGAAATGGTGGCACAAAAATAGGCCTCAGATGGATTTTTAGGTAAAAAATTGAAAAGGTTATTATTTTTAAAAGGTGAGAAGGAAAAAACCAAAGTGGAAAAACGGAAAAACCCGTAATGTAAATGCTGCATAAAAAACTGTGCTGCAGAGAATCCAATACCACAGCATTTACGCTAAGCATGGCCGTACCCTAAAACTTGAAAACTGCACCCACTGCCTGAAGTCCACACAAGCTTTTATTAGGGATCGACCAATTATCGGTTCACAATTCACGATTTTTGACATTATCGGTATCGGCAATTACCTTGCCGATATGCCGATAATGCCCTGCCCCCCCTCGGCCCGAGACCGCCGCCACTGCCCCATTGCCTCCCCCATCCCGGTTTTATAATTACCTGTTCCCGGGGTCCGCGCTACTTCTGGCGTCCTGTGCTATTGCTGTGCACTGCGCAGCGCAATGACGAGTGATATTCTCAACGCGACATCACCGTCAGTGCGCACAGTGACAGCTCAGGACGCCGCCTGAGCCAGAAATAGCGCAGACCCTGGGAACAGGTAATTATAAAACGGGGGATGGGGGAGGCAATGGGGCAGCAGCAGTGGTTGGACTTGGGAGGACCCCAGGACAGGCAGGGGGAGAGTAGCGGGTGGCGGCGGCGGTCTCTGGCCCCGCAAAAGCCGCTGCGGTTCATTGATTTAAAGCGCCCGCTTTAAATCATTGATCTGCAGTGGCTTCTGCGGGGCCGAGGGGGTAGCCCATAACTTATACCAGAATATCGGTATAAGTTATCGGCTATCGGCCTCAAAGTTAACATATTATAGGTATCGGCCCTATCGGTCGATCCCTAGCTTTTATATGCACTCTTAATATTTGGCGACCGCTGAGAAAAGTTGCAAATGATTCAACACATTTTGCAAGCAGATTATGCTCGAAATTCATTTGAGTTTGAAAATCTGTAGGGTGCCCGGGCCCTTAAAGGGGTACTCCGGTGAAAAACGATAATTTTTTTTTTTTTTAAATCAACGTTCAACGTTAAACAGATTTGTAAATTACTTCTATTAAAAAATCCTTAATCCTTTCAGCTGCTGAATACTACAGAGGAAATTATTTTCTTTTTGGAACACAGAGCTCTCTGCTGACATCACGAGCACAGTGCTCTCTGCTGACATCTCTGTCCATTTTAAGAACTGTCCAGAGCAGGAGAAAATCCCCATAGCAAACATATGCTGCTCTGGACAGTTCCTAAAATGGACAGAGGTGTCAGCAGAGAGCACTGTGGTCATGGTTCATCAGAGAGCACTGTGTTCCAAAGAGAAAATAATTTCCTCTGTAGTATTCAGCAGTTAATAAGTACTGGAAGAATTAAGATTTTTTAATAAAAGTAATTTACAAATTTGTTTAACTTTCTGGCAGCAGTTGATTTAAAAAAAAAGTTTTCCACCAGAGTACCCCTTTAAGGCCAAGTTTATGCCACAATCTATTGCATTGGATATGCATAGTATAAACTGCTTTACTGACAATTGCTGCAGCATCTTGTGCTTCTCCACTGATAATAAAGAATTTTAAAATGTAGATATCGTCATTTGATGTGTGTAGTTTGTTGTAAGTCTTATAAATCTCGTAAAGTAAGCATTTTATATTAGATCTCTCGACGGCCAAGACAGCAAAGCCGCAATTCAGACAGTTGGACACCAGGTGGCTATATGACCGCACTAAAAATAACCACACAAAGCTTCTCATCAGACTCACTGAACATCAGGTTGACTTAAATAGAGCAGTCCTGGTCAGAATGACCATAAAATGGACATTATTGCCAAAAATACAATAATAAAAAGTTTACAGAGCAACATGCCATGTATTATGAAACCACAGTGATATTATAAGAAAAGACTGCACAGAAACTTAGGTTGCGTTCACACTACGGAATCTCCGCTCGCTGATTTCCACGAGCGGAGATTCCGCCTGGAGGCAGCTGCCTAAGATACTAGGGCCGCGGGGCACTGAGCCGTCACCATTGATGGCTATGCAGTGCTCGTGGAATCCGCGCAAATAATGAACATGTTCTTTCTTTGCGCGGAACAATTTCAGCGGCGGAATTGTCCGCCGCGGAAATTCCACAGTGTGTACGGGTCTTGCGGAGACCCATTCAAACTAATGTTAAGTTCACACAGCGGAATTCCGCTCGCGGAGTTCCGCTCGTGGAATTCCGCGAGAATTCCGTAGTGTGAACATGGCCTTACTGGGAAATCGCATCCTGTAAAGAAGCACTGAAAATGAGATTACAAGTTATGGAAAAATAACATTTATTTTCATATGTTCTGCAAAGTGATTGAATCAGCAATGGGTGCGATTGTCACCCAATCTCTTATTTGTCACAGGATATTTATGACAAAGTATTTGGCTCCATGTACCCCTAAGCACAGGATAATAACAGGGAGTCCAACTTAATGGGCCCTGAATGGGTTGGAGCACATCGTGCATTGCCGGGTTCCAACGGTTCCCACTGACTTTGCACTGGTCTGTCGGGTGTCTTCTGGAGGAGTTGAATGGACAAAAATACCGGACATGCAGTAAATATTTCTCAACTCTTGTCATTTTGTAATGGAACTCCCTTTAGCGGAGCTCAGCGGCAGTGTGAAAGTAGCCTAAGATGCACTCGGCTATCCATGACCAGGGATGTGGAAATCCTATCGCCCGATGCTCGGAACATATAGTTCCGGGAGCCGGGCAGGTGAATTTTTCATAGATTTAGCCCTGTATCGGGCAAGCAGGGCCGGACCGACTTGCCCCCCCCCTTTTTTTCCTTATAATGCCAGTGTGAGGTGCAGGAGCGGACGCAGACTTGCATGGGACGCAGGTCTGCACCTCACACCAGCACTCAGGGTGTATGGAGCGGACTCCTGACTCGTGCCCGCTCCATACTCGGCGGCCCCCAGCTGATTTCAGTAGCCAGGGGCCGCCGCTAATAGCCTGGCATGCGGTGATCGCTGTGGCCAGCTATTAACCCTTTAGATTACCGCTATCAAAGTTGACAGCGGTGTCTAAAGGGATCTTTTAACCATCCCTGGTGGTCTTGCGGGGTGGATCGCCCCCCTGCAGTGCGATCCCGGAGGATCTCTATGAGGAATCTAAATGATTACTCCTAAAAAGTGTATTTAAGAAAGTTTAATAAAAGTTTAAAAACACCCCTTAACCCCTTCTACATTAAAAGTTCATATCACCCCCCTTTTCCATATAAAAATATGTAAACATAATAAAAATAAACATATTTGATAATTGTCCGAACTATTAAAAAATAAAAATTTTCGTATGGTAAAATGCGTTAACGTAAAAAAAAATGCAAACCAAATCACAGAATTGCATTTTTTATGTTTATCATATCCCAGAAAAAATAAATATTATAGGGGTTAAAAAAAATAAAATAATTATTAAAACATGACAGAAACTAAACAAATTTGGTACTGGTGTAACTAGGCCGACCTAAAGTATCAAAATAATATGTAAGTTTGACCAAAAGAAAGTCACTAAATTAGCATTTTTTTCAATTTCACCTCACAAATAATTTTTTTTTTGTTTCAGCGCATAAGTTATGGAAAAATGAAAGGTGTCATTACAAAGTATACTTGCCCCTCCAAAAAACAAGCCTTATATGGGTCTGTAGATGGGAAAAATAAGAGTTATGGCTATTATAGGACGAGGAGGAAAAAAACTAAAGTGCAGAAACTAATAAGTGGATTTTCTTGAAGGACAAGTTGAGTTCCGCTTCAGTCCCTTGGACAAGTAGTTTTTTGTTTTTTTCCACACCTCTGTATGACACTCCCATCACAATCAATAGAGCAAATCTTCAGCAGACAGTGAGCACATACCAGTCACTACAGTGTAGTGCCAGGACTTCTACAGCAGATTCCTCTGGAAGATTAAACATGTTCAATGTTCCAGTGGAATCCTATTGAATTATGGAACTTCTGTAGTGTGAACTGAGCAGCAAAATCCCAGTGAGATCACTGAACACTACTACAAGAGGAATCAGCGTGGAATTCCATAGTGTAAAGGGCCCTTAAAGCAGGGCCAGCTCCTCCTATAGGCAGAGTAGGCCGCCGCCTAGAGCGCCCTCTTGATGAGAGAGCTGCTCTGTCCGCCACAAGGAAGTTATTGTCCCTGCCCCACCTCCCGCTACTGTGTTAGCAGCGCTCAACGAATGGCATGCCACCCCACCTTGCCCCACTCCAGACTCATTACCCCCAACCCTCCCACAACAACCCTTGTGGATTGTGGATACTGAGCTGGCACGCAACAAACACTGGCTTGTGCCACGAAAACAGCCAATTTTGTACCCTGTGGCAGTTTTTTCACTGTCTTCAGGGTACCACTCTTTGGGTCGGATGCTGAGCACCCGGTCCACAGAATGTAAGATGAGGAGTGATGTATTCAGTATACAAGGGTGCATAGTGTACCTGTGTATATTATACAGGAGCCGGGAATCCTGTCACTATACTGACAGGACTCCCTGCTCCTATAGCCCCTTTGGGCAGTATCCACTATATACAGCTGTTTATAGATAGCTGTATATAGTGTATACAAAAGCCGACGCCCACTTACCTTCCTTGCTCCTGTCCCAGCTGGGTCCATGTAGCTCCTCCCCCTAGTGATGATGTCATTAGGGGGTGGAGCTACAGACGGGAGCCAGGCTGATAAGTGTGAGGCTCTGTTCACATTGTCCGTTTTGTATAATGTGAACAGACCCTTCTGGCTGTGTCCTCCCAGACAGGGAGACTCCAGCTGTTGCTAAACTACAACTTCCAGCATGCCCAGACAGCCAAAGGCTGTCTGGGCATGCTGGGAGTTGTAGTTTTGCAACAATTGTAGGCTCTCTGTTTGGGAAGACATTGCATTATGGGTGCTCTCCCCAGTAGAGAGCGCCAAAAATGTCCTAATTTTTTGTGTTTCTTTTTTCTTCTCGTTTCAGATCCATGTATGCAGAGGATTACGGCGGATTCGGAGGACTACTGCAGATTAACTGGATTTTTTTCCTTTTTAATAAAATGGTTAATGAGGGCTGTGGGGGAGTGTTTTTTAAAATAAAATTTTTCCAATGTGTCATCTTTTTTTTCTTATTGAATTTTCAGGCTTAGTAGTGGAAGCTGTCTAATAGACGGAATCCATTACTAAGCCGGGGCTTAGTGTTAGCCTCAAAAACAGCTAGCGCTAACCCCCAATTTTTACCGTTTACCCACCACCACAGGGGTCCCGGGAAGCCTATGCATTTTTTTTTTATAAATAAATTTAAAAAAATTAAAAACACCTAGGGTTCCCTGTCTTTTTATTCTCAGCCAGATATCAACCAAGCAGCAACAGCCTGACGTTACCAGGGTGGGCAAGAACCATTGTTACTGGCCCTCCCCAGCCTAAATAATGAAAGCCTGTTACCGCCTAGGCCCAGGAGCGCCATTTTAACGCTCCAGGCCTGTTGGTACCGGCTCTTCCTAGCACTACTGTGGCGGTGGGTACTAGGCAATAATTGGGGGAAAGCGCCAGCTGTTTTTGGGGCTAACGCTAAGCCGCACCTTAGTAATGGATTCCATCTATTAGACAGCTTCCACTACTAAGCCTGAAAATTTAATAAAAAAAAAAAAAAAGACGACACATTTTAAAAAATGTATTTAAAAAAACACTCCCCCACAGCCCTCGGGCGGCCGCTCTTCTATGGTCCCCTGCACTGACGTGTATATATACACCTATTCATATTTCTCACAGAGAGTTGTGATTGGCTGGAACCATCTGGCCAATCACAGCTCTCTGCGGGAAATATGAATAGGTGTATATATACGGCGGTGCAGGGGACCATAGAAGAGCGTCCGGCTGCATCTATACATTATACAGGAGGATCGCAAAGGACCTGGGGCGATCTGTCAATTAGTACAGGTACTAATACTCCCACCATGAAACAGTGTGTTCCATACTGGGAGTAGTAGTACCACCTAAAAAATAAAGAATAAAAAGTGAAAAACACACACACTACATTTTTATTATTGTCGGCTACATTTTTTGTGCCCTGCCCGCCCACAAAAATTGATCCCTATTTAAAAATGTATAAAAATTTTGTTATAAAAAAGATAAATGATCTTTTTTATTATTTTTTTTAATGGTAACTACGAAATAAAAATAAAAAAAGGTATCTCTACCTCTATCTAGCGCCCTTTCCACAGAGTGTAAGGAGGAGAGGAGTGATGTACAGCATCACTACTCACCTCCCCAGGCCGTATAGTATACAGGGGAGCATAGTGTACCCGTGTACACTATACAGGAGGTGGGCATCCTGTCACCAGACTGACAGGGTTCCCTGCTCCTATAGCCCCTTTGGGCGGTATACACTATATACAGCTATCTATAGATAGCTGTATATAGTGTATACAGAAGCCGACGTTGACTAACCTCCCTTGCTCCTGTCCCGGCCGGGTCCGTGTAGCTCCGCCCCCTAGTGATTGTATTATGGGCACTTTCCCCAGCAGAGAGCTGGGCATACTGGGAGTTGTAGTTTACCAACAGCTGGAGTCTCCCTATCTGGGAAGACACTGCCAGAAGGGTCTGTTAACATTATACAAAACATACAATATGAACTGAGTCTCACACTTACCAGCCTGGCTCCCGTCTGAAGCTCCGCCCCCCCCAATGATGTATCACTAGCGGCAGAGCTACACTGACCTAGCCGGGACTGGAGGGAAGTAAGCGGACTTTGTCTTCTGTATACACTATATACAGCTACCTAAAAGCTGAACTTATTTATGCAGGATAAAGTCAGCAACAGCCGAGCCAAGAAGTTTTTGACAAATCGAATTACTGTAAGTTCGCTCATCTCTAGTTTAGTTCCCTGCCCGCCCACATTAATTGATCCCTGTTTAAAAATAAAAATAAACATTTTTTATAAAAAAGAAAATTTTGTTAAATACAATTTTTTCCATCACTACTGTATCTTTTTATTTTTTTAATGGTACCCTACGAAATTTTAATTAAAAAGGTATCCCATCGCTTTTTCGGATCACTAAAGTCCGGCAAAAACGCCAAAGTTAAAACCCACATGGCGCTTTTCTCTGCGTTTTTTCACTCCCATAGACTTCTATGGGAGGAAGTACGCCAAGATTTTCCTGAAAAAATTCCAAATTCTCAACAAGAGGTAGTTTTTTAAAAACTGCCAAGGAGCCCAAAACAGCAGAAAAACACCAAAAGGATTTAAAAAAACGCCAAACTGAAATACGTCAAGTGGATATGGCATTTTGCAGTTCCCTATTGACTTGCAGCTAACATTTGGCCTCAGCGTTTTTTCACAAAAAAGCATTGCCCTGAGTTAAATGTGTGACTTACTCCTGCAGTGAGGCTTCTCTGTTGCACTATTCTATATAGTGATGCAGCAGCATCTCCCATCGGTCCCCAGTCCCTGTAGGCAGCCAGACAGCTCATCATCAATAGTACAGTAGTATACAGCACGCAACCACAGAGCGCAGGCAAAGTGGAGTGTATCATCACATGCTCAGGGACGGTGTTAGGGTGGGGCAATCTGGGCAATTGCCCAGGGACCCCATCCCCCAGGGGGCCCCCTGCGGGCTGCTCAGTGGCGGATCCAGGGGTTGGATCTGCCACTGAGCAGCCCGCAGGGGACCCCGTCACATTCGGGACATCCCTGTGTCCTGAAAGATCTTTTCAGGACCCAAGGATGTCCCGGTTACCTTTCTGTGGCCCCGCATTAACTTTTAAAATGCAGGGGCCGCCGGGAGGTAGCGCACGCAGGGACATCACTGACGTCCCGTGTGTGCGCCCATAGGAATGGAGGAGCGGAGCATCGAGGAGGAGGAGGACGCGTGCATGGTAAGTTACCAGCACGTCATCTTCAGTGCTTCGACCACCGCTCCTCCAGTCCCGGGATTGGCAGTCCTAGGCATACAGCCTCCAGCCATACACTGTATATGGCTGATGGCTGTATGTCTGTGGGGGAGCTATACTGCACATAATGTGGGGGAACTATACTGCACCAAATGTGGGGGAACTATACTGCACCTAATGTGGGGGAACTGTACTGCACCTAATGTGGGGAACTATACTGCACCTAATGTAGGGGAACTATACTGCACCTAATGTGGGGGAACTATACTGCACCTAATGTGGGGGAACTGTACTGCACCTAATGTGGAGGGGGGACTATACTGCATCTAATGTGGGGGAACTATACTGTCAACCTAATGTGGGGGAACTATACTGCCAACCTAATGTGGGGGAACTATACTGCCAACCTAATGTGGGGGAACTATACTGCCAACCTAATGTGGGGGAACTATACTGCCAACCTAATGTGGGGGAACTATACTGCCAACCTAATGTGGGGGAACTATACTGCCAACCTAATGTGGGGGAACTATACTCCACCTAGTGTGGGGGAACTATACTGCCAACCTAATGTGGGGGGAACTATACTGCCAACCTAATGTGGGGGGAACTATACTGCCAACCTAATGTGGGGAAACTATACTGCTAACCTAATGTGGGGGGAACTATACTGCCAACCTAATGTGGGGGAACTACAACCTAATGTAGGTAGGGGAACTATACAAAAATATTAAATTGTACTATTCTGATCCCTATAACTCTTTTATTCTTCTGTATATGGGGATGTATGAAGGCCATTTTTTGCGCTGAGATTTGTAGTTTTTATTGGTACCCTTTTTGTTTTGATGGGACTTTTCAATTGCTTTTTAGATATTTTTTGATGGTATTTGAAGTGACCAAGAATTAGCAAATCTGGTTAGTGCACTAATACGACCTTTGGGGCACCACTTTTGATTTTGCCCAGGGCCATGCTAAGCCTAAAACCGGCTCTGCACATGCTACTCCATAGGCAGCCATGTATGGACGATGAGCCGTCTAGCTGCATACAGGGACGAGGGACTAAGCGGGATTTCTAAAAAATGTGTAAAAGAAACACTGAATGTTGGGACCCCCCCCCCCCCCCCATATATTGCTAGACTGAAAAGGCTGCCGCACTCCATGCAGTTCCATCACTTTTTATTAATGGTGTATTCACATATACAGTATCCTGCACATATTTTTTGCTCTGGATTTGAAGCTGCAAATTTCAATGTAAACAAATTGACTGAACACAGCATCAGATCTGCAGCTTCAAATCCTGTGCATCAAATATGTGCTGTATACTGTACATGTGAATAGACCCTGTGCACAAGGTGCCATATTTTGCTGCATATTTTCTGCAGCTAATTTTGCTACCCCATTCACTTTAATGGGTAGGAAAATATGCGGCAAAATGCGGCACTTGTGATCCTACCCTAAGGGGGAAAATAGAAGTGCAGGGTACTTATTCTGGATATAATATGGATGTTTTTAGTGTTCTTTTGCATACATCATCACAGAGGGCTGAAAAGGGCTACTAAAAGCTAAAAAAAATAAAAATATTCCACTTCATTTAAAATGCATGAAAACCCTAAAAATAAGACAATCTGCGCCTCAAATACACTTGAGTGAACACAGCCTCAGAAATCATTTGGTAGCCCATTTGACGTGTTTGGAAGTGTTTATGCACAAAATAGCTTTTTTTTTTTTTTTTTGTATTAGGTCCAAAATAAGTACCATGCACTTTTTTGTCAGCCATGATTCAATGGAGGTAAAATGTAAATGTAACAAACCAGATGTGAACATAGCTTTACAGTCAACGCATACTAATAACACAAATACACAAAATGTGAAACTACATGAAAGCAAAGCTGTAGCCACAGAGGCTGTAGGAGTACTACAAATCCCAGCATACCCTTACAGGCATGGGCTTTCAGGGAATGCTGAGAGCTTTACAGTCAACGCATACTAATAACACAAAGACACAAAATGTGAAACTACATGAAAGCAAAGCTGTAGCCACAGAGGCTGTAGGAGTACTACAAATCCCAGCATACCCTTACAGGCATGGGCTTTCAGGGAATGCTGAGAGTTGTAGTTTGCCAGCAGCTAAAGAAAAACCTTCCTAATTTCGTTGGAATATCAGCAAGACACTATTACTCTGTTATGGAACTACAAGTCTCAGCGTGCCCCCTTTACTAGCTGTGGATGAATGCTGGGATCTGTAGTACCACAAGCCCCACGTAGACTACCTGAATAGCTGAGCTACGTCCTGTGCGGCTCCACGTTCCTCATACAGATCCCTGTAGTTTCCGATCCATGTTATTTTCTATATGAACAGCAAGGGCCTAGTGACACTCTCCGGCCAGGTTGTATTCGTTACCCAGGTCACCATTGCCATAGCAACACAGATCTGTAGAATGGCCAATGGAATGCCGCGGTTTCTTACAGGTTGTAGTCACTGGCCAATCACGACACGGCTCATTGTATAAAGGGGACTGCTATTCCAGTCAGAGCCGCAGCAGCTCTGAGTCGTGTTGAGTGCTACGTGTGGACAACATGGAGCTGCAGCCGCTGTGGAGCTTGGTCTAATATTAGTGCCTGCAAATAAGGGCGCGAAGAGCACAAACAAAAACACACCCGGCTTCTGGCCAAGGCCCTGTGAGTGTGAGAGGAGCTAGAATGCGGCAGCTACAATGGTACCAACACATATAACCCCGTACTTGCAAAGCTTTAGTTATTTTAGGCCAATATTCTTTCTGGATCTTGGAATGTTGCTTTTTCTTATGATGAGGGCTTCAGTATAGGACATGGTTGGGTCTGCACTTTACTAGTATGGTACAGACAAGTGTGAACGAAAGTTATAATAACTGAACTTTTAAATCACATTAAGGGTCTGTTCTTTTATGTTGGAATCTGGAACTGCAACGAAAATTCAGTTGCAGATGTTCCGCAGTGTGAACAGTGCAGCAGCCTCCCATAGAAGTCAACAGGTGGCTGCTGCAAGCAAAATCCAAGCAGCATTTCCATAGTGTGAACAAGCCCTAAGGCTGCGCTTACTTGCAGCGCTAGGCTGTGTTTAAAGGAGAGGTCCGTTGTGTTTATTATCCCCTGTGCCCGGGCTCAAAAAGTTAAAAAAGCAAACTTTAAAGGGGTACTCCGGTGCTTAGACATCCTTATCCTCTATCCAAAGGATAGGGGATAAGATGCCTGATCGCGGGAGTCTTGCCGCTGTGGACCCCCGTGTGTAATCAGTCCCTGGAGCATGTTCGCTCTGGGTCTGATTACCGCCAACCACAGGGCAGGCGGTGTGTGACGTCACGCTCCGCCCCTCAATGCAAGCCTACAGGAGGGGGCGTGATAGCTGTCACGCCCCCTCCCATAGGCTTACATTGAGGGGCGGAGTATGACGTCACACGCCGCCGAACCTGTGGTAACCGATAATCAGACTTGGAGTGAACACGCTCCGGGGACTGATTACAAATGGGGTGCCGTGTGCAAGATCACGGGGGTCCCCAGCGACGGGACTCCCGCGATCAGGCATCTTATCCCCTATCCTTTGGATAGGGGATAAGATGTCTTGGCACCGGAGAACCCTTTTAACCCATCTTCCGACATTCCACTGTTACGATGTTATCGGTGTCTCGGTCCTCTGGTGAAGCCAGCTACTTCCTGGGGAAGGTGACTCATGCTGCGCTCAGTGTATTGCCGGCCGCAGCGATGTCCCACCTCGGCCAGTGATTGGCTGAGCGCACTGTCATGTAAAGAGCCTGCGCCCCGCCTTCTCCCTGCTGCCTGGCTCCGGCCCCTGCTGCCCGGCTGACAGTGCGCTCAGCCTATCACCGGCCGAGGCGGGACATCACTGCAGCCGGCAATACGCGGAGCGCAGTATGACTCATCGTCCCCAGGAAGAAGACCATCACCTGAGGACTGAGACATGGATAACGGGGGGGACATCGGAAGGTGAGGTGCTGTATTTTGTTGCATATTTTCTAGGAATGCACCAAAATTTTGGCTGCTGAAAATTGTCCGAAAATGCCCTTTTCGGCTAAGGGTGATAAATTTGGGAGGTGTGGTCTAAAATGGGGGTGTGGCTTTCAGCTACTCTCTCCGGTGTCAGGGGCAGAACTGCACACTGCCACTACACTGCCTCTTCCTCCAATGTGTCCCTATGCTATGGTAACTTGGGCAGTCGGCAGTACACTCCTGTACTTCAGTACATCTCGTGCGGCATCTCCCAACTCCCCGCCCCCAGTCTTGTGTGGCAGTATATCCCCACTCCCGCCCCTTCCGAGGTCTCGTGCGGCAGTATATGGGTGTGGCGGTGACTAGTTTATAAGTTCATATCCTCACCATCCCCGTAGGCAGGAGCGTCTCCTGGGGATGGTGAGGATAAAGATTTTACAATATAAAGATTTTATCATAAAATGGTACTGACAAAAAATATACAGATCACAGCTCAAAAAAATTAGCCCCTATACAACCCCAGATATAAGCGGGGGGGGGGTCTATCAAAACGTGCTGTGGAAAAATGGAGTAGTTGCCCATAGCAACCAATCAGATAGTTGTATACCCCTATAATGTGTCTTGGAGTCAATGTATGGTGAGTGGCAGTACTGTGGCTCCAAGCCCGGCCAGTACTTTCTATAGCCACCCTGTATGTGTTCCGGTGTCACTTTCAAGTACATCAGTAACATAAAAATCCTGATAATACAATTTTACAAAAACTATATTGAAAAAAGTGGGCGTGGCAATGCATTTTCGGTTTTCGCCCATGCACAGCATAAATTTTAGGTTTCGGCCCAAAATTTTGGTGCATCCCTAATATATTCTGCAGCTAATTTTGCTAATCATTGACTTCAATGGGTAGCAAAATACTGCCGGTGACCTTAGGCTAAGCTTCGACTTGGTTTTTCTTAGGCTCAAAATAACGCAGGAAAAAAACACCACAGCATTTTCCAGTTTTTTCTTGCACTTTTTGCCTTTGAGTGGAAATTGCATTTTTGGCCCCTTGGACTATTTTCAGAATTTGTTTGGTACCAAAAAATAAATAAAAATATAAAAAGGGTGCAGTAGTGATGGAAAAAAATGTATTTAACTAAATTAATATTTCACAGACCATGGGTATATGCTGCTGTCACTAGGAGGCTTGACACTATGGCAACAAGAAAAGTTGGCCCCTCCCAGCAAGATATACCCGCCTACAGGCACCTGAGCTGATCAGTTTTAGCTTAGTGTCTAAAGGAGGCAGGTGCTGGTCTGGGGTTCCCTAGACCTGGTCTAACTTTTTATTTTTTTTATTTTTAGAGCCCACCTTTCTTATTGTCCCTGGGTCTCCCTATCAGCTCTGGGGATAAGGGGAACTCGTCAGTGGTGTAGTACTGTCTCGGCGCTTGTTTGTTCAGGCTCCGGCGTTGAAGGACATGCAGTTCATTTTCTCTCAGCAGCCGCGTGCTGCTGACTCTCTTTTCCCCGCTCTCATACAAGCACCGTCTTCGGCTCCGGCCGCATCATGTGTTGATGCGTCCGGAGCACATTTCCCTCCTCCCGTCGGCGGCGTGTTTACCTGCTCCCTTACACTCGCATATGCGACAGGGGTTGAGAGCGGGCGTCATTATAACTGGCCA